>NC_055972.1:27133032-27235532 GCF_018492685.1 Alosa sapidissima | reverse complement strand
TCTTGGGCTTGTTGTAGGCGATCCAGGCCGACTCCACCTGCGAGGCAGGCGCAATCTTCAGGCCCGCCGCCACGCCGTTGTGGAAGCTGGCCCAGCTGGTCATGTTGGCCGGCACGTCAATGTTGCCACTGCTCAGGTCCACCATGGTGTTACGAGGAGGGGCCCGGCCTGAGGAGGAGGAGGAGGAGGAGGTGGAGTAAAAAGGAGGTGTAGGTGGATGAGGAGGATGTGGAGGAGGAAGAGATGGATAAGTAGGTAGAGGTGGATAAGTAGGTGGAGGAGGAAGAGGAGGTGGAAGTGGATAAGTAGGTGGAGGAGGAGGAGGTGGAGGTGGATAAGTAGGTGGAGGAGGAGGAGATAGAGGTGGATAAGTAGTTTGAGGAGGAGGCGGAGGTGGATACGGAGGAGGTGTAGGTGGATGAGGTGGAGGAGGAGGAGGTGGATAAGTAGGTGGAGGAGGAGGAGAGCCACATAATACACAAGTGAGACGCCAAACAAAAAGAGAAAATTTCAATGGAAACTCAATAGCCACGTTTACATGCAGGTTTTTTTTAACAGTCAGATTGACATCATTCCAATTGAAGCCCAAGATCAGATCAACTATTTATATGTCATAATAATCTAATCGAATTTTATCCATGTTACAAGATCAGTAATCCAACTCCAATGGCGAGTAATGAGCATGTGCAAAACTTGCTCATGAATCTGAGTGGAATCTGGAGTGTTTACATGATGACACTAAATGATGACTAAATGATGACTAAATGATGACAAAACAGAGGTACTTCTGGTTGGACCAAAACTAAAGCGAGATATTATTCTTAGTAATCTGGGGAACTTGGCACACCAGGTCAAACCAAAAGTAACAAGCCTCGGTGTCATCTTAGATGCAGAGTTAAGTTTTAAGCCCCATATCAGTAAAGTTACTCAGACAGCCTATTTCCACTTAAGAAACATTGCCAAAGTGCGGCCCTTTTTAACTCAACAAGATGCAGAAAAACTAATTCACGCCTTTATCACTAGCAGGTTAGACTACTGCAATGCACTTTTCACTGGTCTTCCCAAAAAACATCTAAAGAAATTGGCACTCATACAGAACTCTGCGGCTAGACTTTTAACTAAGACTAAGAAGAGAGAACACATCACCCCTGTGTTGGCTGAACTGCACTGGCTCCCTATTTCCTATAGAATTGATTTTAAGGTTATGTTAATTACTTACAAAGCTCTGAATGGCATAGCACCTTCATATATCTCTGAGCTTTTAATATCTTATCAACCACAAAGGAAACTTAGATCATCCAATTCTAATCTTTTAATCGTACCCAAAGTGCTCCACAAACAAAGTGGAGAAGCTGCGTTTATCCATTATGCCCCCAAACTATGGAACACCCTGCCTCTGTACATCAAGCAGGCGAGTTCAGTAAATATTTTTAAAAAAGATCTGAAAACATACCTGTACAGGAAAGCTTTTAGTTAACTCATCTTATCCTGTAGACTACATTTTCAGATTATTCTACATCTGCTACTATTGGAGGGCGCAGCCAGCCAGAAGCAGATGGGCTCCCCCTATTAAGTCAGGTTCTGCTCAAGGTTTCTTCCTGGAATATGGGAGTTTTTCCTTGCCACAGTTGCCATATGGCGTGCTTGTGGGGGGTAAGAGGGTTAAGGCTGCCAGTCTTATGACGTCATTTTCTATATTTTTGATATGTTGCTGAGCATATCATAAACAGCAAAGAAAAGTGATTGATAATGACTGACTGACTACTATTGTGTTACATGCTTCAAATGTAAAGCACTTTGAGCTGCATTCTGTGTATGAAAGGTGCTATACAAATAAAGCTTTATTATTATTATTATTATTATTACATGGCTGTTCAATTGGATTCTATACGGAACAAACCACTTCCCTTTGATCCAACAGAAATTTCAATCCAAATTGAGCAGTTTTATTCTGAGGTGTTTGAGTAAGTATAAGTATATATATTCTTTTGATCCTGTGAGGGAAATTTGGTCTCTGCATTTATCCCAATCCGTGAATTAGTGAAACACACACAGCACACAGTGTACACACAGTGAGGTGAAGCACACACTAACCCCGGCGCAGTGAGCTGCCTGCATCAACAGTGGCGCTCGGGGAGCAGTGAGGGGTTAGGTGCCTTGCTCAAGGGCACTTCAGCCGTGCCTACTGGTCGGGGTTCGAACCGGCAACCCTCTGGTTACAGGTCCGAAGTGCTAACCAGTAGGCCATGGCTGTCCAAATGCCTTGATTGGATTTCAATTGAATCAGATTCCAATCAGACTAAATGTGCCCGTTCAAAGCTCTAAAGTAATCTAATGAAAGCTAATTAGACTAAACACAGACAAGAGTAGTCAGGCAACTTGCCTCTATATGGACACACAAACACAAACACACACACACACACACACACACACACACACACACACACACAATTACCATCTGCCCCGTATTGACAACAGAAAAAGCCTGACAGTGAAGAATATATCACTAAATATTCAAGTATCATTAAATATTCAATATCCATCTTTCTGGCTCTGTAGGTTACACAACAAAATCGTGCGACTGTCCTTGTTTTGAATGTTTCCTTGTTGTCTTGTCCTGCTTTCTGTTAATGGTGGAGCCTCTCATCTCTCATGTGGTCCTGTCATGTGGTCATCAGAGAGAGGAGTATGGATGAGCCCATGAAAGCTGCGTTTTGTCTGTGCCGTAAACTGAAAACAGTCCACACGTTTGTCCTCTCTGGACAGAAACAAGGCTCCTGCCATAATTACGGGCTGGGCCTTCACAGGAGGAACGGAGCGCAGACTTAAAGGTACTTTTATGTGGCACTTGTGAGACGGCCCCAGGGACACGTCACAAACATAAACAGCAACACAACCAGAGACTTACGCAAGGTTGGGCCAAGAGGGACTCATGTTCTTGTTTGTTGGGAAAAATGTTCCAAGCGTAAATGGATCAGGAAGTGGGACAAAGAAACCCTATTCCTCACAACCACAAGTGTATCATAGCTCAGCAGCACCTTACCAAACACTGGTGTGAGTACTGTTTACCAGATATGTTCACAGGGAGAACAGCAACCCTGCATTTACAGCGCAAGAGAAGTGCTAGTGCATACATACAGTTTTCATCAGCCAGAAACAGTAAAGCCTTATTCATAGTGTACGCAAGCTACACGAACACAAACAGAACCAGCTGGAGCAGGAGGGGCCTGGCGCCTACTTCCGTAGTAAAATGTGCCGTCCAATTTTTTTGTAACGCAACACAAGCGTGAGTGGCATGTCCGAGGGAGAACGGCAAACCTGCATTTACAGTGCAACAAAAGCACATGTGCACACGTACTATTGGCATCAGCCAGAAACAGTAACATACCAGTGAGGTTGAGCTTTGGCACAGGTAGGGGTTCTGTAGGCACGGGTCGGTAGGAAAACAGGGTGAAGAGGCCTCTGCCAACAGGCAGTGCCATGGTGCGCTGGCACAGCAGCAGGAGCCTATTACAGACAGAGGAGGGAAGAACATATGGACTGAATTTATGTCCATTCCAGAACACTCAGTTGACCACTCGCTCACTGCAGTGCAATGTTTCGATAAGTTCAAATGCATTTATAAGGCTCAAATGAGAATATGGCAAAAGTAGTAATTCATACACATTAACATAAGCAGTCATTAATCAGGCAGGTCTCCTCCATCATATATTTTATTATTATTTCACTGTATCCTAAAAATGTACAGTACAGCTTTACATACATTTATACATTCATTAATTCATCCCACCTTCACTTATTCTCAGAGTCAAAGATTCAGAGTTTAGGCTACAGGGTACTGAGTAAGTCGTGGGGTCAAGTGAAGACACAGCCAGACCTGATTTGACTCACTACAGACGTGGAAGCTCAACGTTGCCGATGTGTCAACGATGTAAATCTGCATATGTGCAAGACTCCACCAGTAGCGATGACATCTGACACGACATGGCTAACCCCAGCAGCACTTTTACTTTCTCCGCTTCAGCTCTGTCTGCCTGCACTACTGAAATCTGCGGTGAACACACCGTGCCGTTAACACGACTGAGTGACTGTAGGAAAGTGCGTGTGAGAGAGTAAATGCATGCATGCGTGGTTAACTGCATACACTTCTCTCTGTGTGCGTGTGTGTGTGTGTGTGTGTGTGTGTGTGTGTGTGTGTGTGTGTGTGTGTGTGTGTGTGTGTGTGTGTGTGTGTGTGTGTGTGTGTGCATGTGCGTGTGCGTGTGCATGTGTGTGTGTGTGAATGTGCATACTGCATACATAAGTAATTGTGTGTTTGCTTCTGTGTGCTTGTGTGTGTGTGTGTGTGTGTGTGTGTTCAAGAGCATTTGTCTTTGGACTTTGGTGTGCGTACATGAGAGACAGTAGAAGTGCATCACTGTGTGTGTGTGTGTGTGTGTACACACTCACTTGTTCTCCTTCTCCTCGATGTACTCATGATCGCTGACCTCGGGCAGCTGGGCCACGTTGACGCGGACGGGCCGCGAGCTCTGCAGCAGCCGCCGCACCTCCTGCACGCGCAGGTCCTGACTCCAGATCAGCCCCGTCACCTCGGGGTCCAGGTCCGCCATGCCGTCCTCCTCCTCGTCAGCCTCACTGGGCACCGGCACATCAAGCATCTCGCCCCCAAGGCCTACCGACTGCTCACACACACACACACACACACCAACAAAACACACAAACAGACAAACAAACAAACAAACAAACAAACACGCACGCATATGTACACAGACACACAGTCACAGTGGAATACAAGTAGTCATGTATGATGGTTGCAAACACAATTTCGCATTTAAGATTGAAAAAAGTAAAAAACCTAGTATACCTATTTAAAAAAAAAAACACACACACAAATACACACATACACATTTGTGTATGTACTGTATATACGAGCATTAAAATATTTTTCTAATTTAACTCTTCGGTAGCAAAACGGATATAGGCAAGTAGCGCTAAAAATTCATCTCAGACTTTCTAACATCATAAGACTTCAATCCTGTAATGCATGGTTAGTGCCCTCTCTCAAACACATTCCAGCTTACCACACTTACCGTTTTGGCCTTGGTAGGAGTGACTTTGTGTGCCTGTTTGGTGAGGTCCTGCCGTCCAATCAGTGCACAAACATCTTCGGACCAATCAGAGCACGGGTGCTCTCGGCACTGGTAGATGGCATCTCTGATTGGCAGGGCCGCCCCAAATGGTACCGACTCGAGGTCCTTCAGAGTGAACCCTTTAAAATGAACACCAAGCATTAACAAGCAATTAACTAAATTATGAATTAACTAAATGTACTTATTAAACTACTTGTTATGATGCACAGTTACGGACTTTAATACTGGTATGTTTTTCAAGCTGTGTGAAAAGGAATTACATTTTTACTAATTTATATAGTTATTAGCAAATATCTCCTCAAGGAACTTGACCGGTGTAAGGGACCCTGATATTAGAGAGGTATGAAGACAACAGGCTTCAAACTACGTAAATTAATCAGTTACACTTGAAAAGCACATTATTGTTCTGATTTAAAGTCATCGGTGGGGGGTGTGTTTGGATGCAACAGGTGTTTGCGTCTGACAGGCGGAAAGTCGGAGTGCCGCACCAGCAGAGGTCAGCCACTCCATCAGCCTCTCGGCCAGGTTCCCCTGCGGGGCCTCAAACTTCACGCTGCTCTCTCTGCAAACATTCACACACGCGCACACACACACACACACACACACACACACACACACACACACACGCACACAAAGATGATGAGTCACTTTTTTTTACTCAGAAGTTATTTGGGGGGAGGCAGGTGACAAATGCCATCTGATTCCAGCGTGTGGTTTAGGGGCCGTTTATACGAGAACGATTGCGAAGGAAGACGACAAAATATTTTATCATAAGTGCCTTTCGTTTACACGGCGACCCCGCCATCGGGGCTTGAAGACGCAAAAATCTGAAGACTCCTTCCAGAGTGTAGAGTTTTGAAGACGACCCGGGTTTCGTCTCCGTCTAAACGGCTAAACCAAAGATCCTAGATTACCTCTCTGGCTAAACTGTCAAATTAGAATGTCTGCGCGTGACGTACCGGGGTTCGATCACACCACCACTAGTGCTGGGCGGTATGACCAAAAATGTATATCATGGTATTTTTCAAAATTCACGGTATATGACGGTATTTTTTTTCCCCCATGCATAATCAGATGTTCACAGCATTTTCTACAGGTTGAGAGAGGAATTGCTGCAGTACACCGACTAAGGATGGTCTATTTTACTGTCATGATGTATAAAAACTCCACACTAGTGGTAATGCAGTTTTGCATGCCACCCGAAAATGATGCCGTTTACAAAGAGCCACTCATGATTCTAATGAAGAATCTAATCAGAATGCAAAGACAATTGCAGTCAAAATACAGAACTTTTACTGTGCAAATTTCACAAACAAAAGTAGTGCAACTTGCAATAATTATACTTTTTTTGAAAATTATACAATTTAAAATAAAACCTCTCTGCTAATATGCTTACTCTGTCAAATAGGCCTATCATAAACATGCCTTATTGTTATTGTGTGGTTTACATGACGTTAGTGGTAGGCTAACGTTAACGTCAAACACAACATGACATGACAAAACACAACATCAACATCAGTTGAGGGCTGCAACTTCACTTTTTAAATGACAATATCCTGGCCGGACTACTGTTGTCAGTGATATAAGTATTTGAAATGAACATGATTTCTTAATGTCTAGTGACATATCAGGGCCATTTTATGATTAATTGAAATATTTTTCTTACATACGGTTCCTTTAACAAAAAAGTTTGTTTTGGTGCACTGATGACAGTCCGGATCATTTCTAACTAGCCAGCTAGTATTGCTCAGTGCATGTCTATAACATGCTTTATTTGCTACCTGGATAATTTCAGCGAATATCCTTAAGGTGAGATGAATGATAAGAACATTAAACTTCACTGTGTTGAACAATCTCAATAGAATTTTCATGACGGAAATCCAGAAAGGGTTAAAGCGGAGCTAGTAATCAAGGATCTTTGGTAAATCCCTTTCAATGCAGTATCCCTTAACATTTTTCCTTAACTAAAGAAACATTTGAAGGTATCCTGTGCAACACCCTTAAATAAATCCCTTACCTAAGGAGAAATTAAGCCTTAAGGGTCATACTTCAAGGGAAAAACTTGCCTCGCCTCACTAATGCCTCGCAGTGGCACCATGTGTGCGTGTGAAAAAAGTCCCGTCTGAAACACTGTCGTGCGGCGCAGCGTTCCAAACGTTGTGTAATCAAATACACCGGTATGGCGGTATATTAAAAATTAAAATATACACCGGTATACGGTGTGAACCGGTATACCGCCCAGCACTAACCACCACCCAGCGGTCTGGAATGCATATCCAATCGAATATCATATACTCTTGCGTCTTCGTATTTCCCCCTGAGAATGCTCGTCTAAACGCGAATAAAAAAATGAAGACGAGACGCCACTTCTGCATCTTCTCTTTTCATCGTCACCGTATAAACGTAGCCTAAGACTAGTGCCACAAAAGGGCACCAGGGACTGATGAGTCTGATAACAGACTGCACTTCTGCCAAGTCTCAGGTCTCGGTGAGGAAATCAATTACTCTGCGATAAGATGATTTCCTCATTTATTTATTTATTTTCTTAACTACACAAATCCTCTGAATGCAAGTAAGTGATAACAAGGGTGAGAGCACACTCCTGATCTCATTCAGAAAGATAATAATTACAATAACGATATTACAACCCAACAACAACAACAAACATCTTTCAAGCATTTGCACTAGATGCTTTCCAAGAAATGGATAAGACACCAGGCCTTCAATGACTAATTCTACTCAAAAAGTAGTCACTGTTCCATAGATCCCGATGCTGAAAAAAAAAAAAACGTACCTCCTGATTTCGGGAATTTGATCACAGATGTTCTTCTTCTGCCCTGTGATGGAGAAGCACAGTATTAACAGTATTATGTGCTTACAGGTCATGTGTGGCAAAATAAAACTTCTGCCAATAATGCGTCATCTCTAAACCAACTCAATCATATTAATCATATTAAGTGTTACATATTACATGTACAATAAATTCAATTCTGTTTTCTCCTCACCCTTGGAGACCATGGAAAGTCTTCATTTGTGCTATGCAAAATCACATTATATGCCTTCAGCACTGTTTATTCATCCAATTACTATTTCCATATTGCAATATGTTTATCATGCCCCCCCGCACTCTGCCCCCTCCACCCCCACTGCCCATGGGAGTGTCTTGTGGTCAGAGGGGCACAGCATGTCAATCTCAGACAGACACAGTGACCCGGCCTGTGAAAACTCAGCTCAGCTCACCTGCAGAGATCTTGGCCAGGTATTTAGAGACGTTTTCCGACACCGCATTCTTGTCTCCAGCCACGTACAACGCGTAACTCTAGAGAGAGAGAGACAGAGAGAGAGACAGAGAGAGAGACAGAGAGAGATAGATAGATAGATAGATAGATAGAGAGAAAGAGAGAGACGGAGAGAGAGAGAGACAGAGATAGATAGAGAGAGAGAGAGAGACGGAGAGAGAGAGAGAGAGAGAGAGAGACAGAGATAGATAGATAGATAGAGAAAGAGAGAGAGAGACGGAGAGAGAGAAAGAGACAGGGAGACAGATAGATAGATAGAGAGAAAGAGAGAGAGAGACGGAGAGAGAGAGAGACAGAGATAGATAGAGAGAGAGAGAGACGGAGAGAGAGAGAGAGACAGAGATAGATAGATAGATAGATAGATAGATAGAGAGACAGAGATAGATAGATAGATAGATAGATAGATAGATAGATAGAGAGAGAGAGAGAGAGAAAGAGAGAGATACAAATAGATAGAGAGAGAGTTAGAGAGGATGAGGGGAGGGTTGGTGGAATGAATGGGTCAAATAACATAGTGGAGATGAGGGGTGGGAGAAAGAGAACGAGATAGAAAGAAATAACGAATAAACAACCGAATGAAAGAACAAAAGAAAGAAAGAGATATTGGGTGGGAACACAAGTAATGAAAGATAAAAAGAAGAGAGAGAACGAGAGAGAAAAAGTGAGTAGGGGTGGAGGGGATGAGAGAAGCCGATTGAGTATCTGCAGTGGGACAGCACCGTTGTGGTTTTAGTGGCAATGACTAAACCCGTCTGCTTTAGAAAATAATAGCGCAAAGACATTCAGACTTCCAGGCTCGTCCTCATTCATTCATCACATTCCAGTGCGCGGCCGACCACGGCCCGATTTTAACGTGCTTAGAATGACGGGCTTAACATTGCCTGATTTTGTAGTCCATCAGGACTAAAGCAGGAATCTGAAGGAGAGAGAAACAATTCTGTTCCGGCTGACACAGGAAATTGCGTGTGAGAGAGGGGTTGATGGAGGTTTAAACAAGTTAAGCAATGCCAGTAATGTTCTGTCCGATAATCAGGTGGATGGTAGGGAAGGGGATGTAGTGTGTGTGTGTGTGTGTGTGTGTGTGTGTGTGTGTGTGTGTGTGAGTGAGAGGAGGACTAGGGTAAATACAGGCTATAATTGCATGACATGTCGTTAGTGTCTCTCTGTCCATTGTGCGTCACTGTGCTTGGCACGATGGTAGGACAGACAAACCATCCCCTTCCCCCTCTTCTGTCAAACACACACAAACACACACCCCACTCAGCGTCACTCCTCCATCAACCTCCCACCATCACTCATGATTCAGACCTCCAATGCTTAATTAAGGTTAGGCAGCTCTTATCCAACACACACACACACACACACACACACACACAGACACACACACAGACACACACACACAGGAGAAGAGGGACACAGATGCCATTGGAGGAACTCAGAACAGACCGAGTAAACAGATGGAAAAATGTCACTGTGATTAGCTGGGAGCAAAATGCCGACTAACTAGTTGACATTTCCATTGAGCATGCGAGAGCTACAGCACCATGTGACCCCACATTTGCACCTCTGTTATTAAAGGATTCCGTCGTGACCTCCCGTCAACCCTGCAGGAACTCGCCGAGAGGCAAGGTAGCACTTTCGAGTGGGCACGTAGCTCTGCACCTACTGTAGATGTCTTAATTACTGATCCCAACAAGATGCTTAGGAACACTGCCCCCTGCTGGGCATGGGCCACTGAGGAATCAGTACTGCCTAAACTCAATACATTCTTTCCATGTTCCTCCTCCTAGGATACACTATATCCATTCTGCACCTAATTCTGCTAATGAAGGATTCTGTAAGCCACGCTGTGCGTAACTACTGTGGTAGAAGTACTAGAGACCAAAGAAGCACGTGTTACAGAGTAACCTGGCCCATAAAAGCTGTAGGTGAAAAGTAAGCAGAGGTCTTGTCTGAACGTTCCTGTGGAAAGTCACTGAATGTAGCTACTGTGAGAAAGTCAACCCATTAGTGAAGACAAAGTGCTTTTCAGGGGGGCATCATTTACACATGTGTGATAGATCAGGCTTCATTCATCATCACAACATCACTTCTCAATGCTGATAAAAAAAGAAATGCTCAGCCACTTACAAGCACCAGTAGTTTGGTCCTCTCGCAAATGCCAGGCAGGTAGGGGAAAGGTGGCACGTCCTCCCCTCTGAGGCAGTGGCGGAGCCAGCCAAACACACAGGGTGGCTCCGGCGTCAGGAACGAGGGCCGGGTCATCTGCTCCATCTGGGCTGAGGGGGGCAACAAGGAGGGGGGATTAGGGGCAATTTAGGCCATGACCGAACAGCATACGATACAGTACATATGCCAGTCTCCCCAATCATCACACACCATGAACCTAACAATTGATACAGCCTCAATTATCTCCATCTCGTCCATCCTAATTCTAGATAGATCCAGAGGGAGTGAGTGATAGTTAATGAAGAGAGATGAGAAGAGAAAACAAGAATTAATTTGTCAAAAAAAAGTTGGCAATAGTGGAAGAAGAAAACAAAGAGAGAGAAGAAAAGAAAAATTACAAATCAAAAGCAGATGTGAGATGCTGAGAGAGGGATTGTACGATAGAACAAACCAAAAAAAACAAAACAAGACAAGGGAGCACTGGCCATTCTAATGAGAGGCCCTATGACGGGCGCCTCCATTGATTTGCCACTTACCCTGGTCGATCACGCAGGACTCGTGGAACGTTTTGATGAACGAGGGGTAATCGCGCCAGTACAGATCAATGTACTCCTCCAGCTGCAGGTCTCTGATGAGAGAGATGGGGAAACAATCAGCACCAGCCTTCAACACTAACACCACCTCCACCCGACCAACCTGACCCCACACCCCCACACCATCTCAACCAGGGGTTCTTCATCTCAGCTTGGTCAGCTAATCGATACTTACACTAATACTAATAGCAGCCCTAACCAGCCCATGAATCACCAGCAGCGCTACGTCACAGCCGTAAGAGTCCAGACTCAGAGTAAAACACACGCTGAAAAATGAGGCTGGGGGACCGGGGGAGGTCGACACTGGAGTGAATTAATGAGACCTTTCTGGAGGACTAATTTGGCTCCCCTTTCAGATATCAGAGCTGTATCTAGGTCTAGACAACAAAATGTGTTTTCAGTCTGAATCTTGTCTAAATGGTTTTTAATGTTAATAAAAATGGTCCTCGAATTACCACAGTGCAATAATTCTGAAAATGATGGGCCATCTCTTAAGATTCCAGGTTTCAAGTTTTCTTCCTACAACGTTTCTTGCCTGTTGCCTTAGTGCTTGGACAAGAAAGATTAAGAAACAAGTTCAAGCTGGGCTCTGTTAAGTACCTTGTGACATTGTCTTATGTTATGGTACCAAACTAAACTGAATTAAATATTCTACTCCTGTTAATGTTTATTATCTAATAAATAATTATACCAAGAAATACAAAAAAAAAAAAAAAACACTTCAAAAAGATCAAAGTGAATAGAACACACAGGGAAGTGTATCTTGACTGTTTGTGAGCTTGATGGTCTTTTGGGCCCCCACTGTCAACTTCAAGGCAGCGCTGCCAGTTGACTTCAAGGCACCTAATCCTAACCTAACCCTAGCGCCTTCAAGACGGTACTGCCTTGAAGTCGACGATGGGGGCCCAAAAGACCATATAACAATGCGTGTGGTAAAAGTATCTATTGTTACTCTAAGGTCACCTACTGCACTGTAGCTTGAATGTCATTTCTCTTAAGTCACTTTGGATAAATGCAACGTGCTGTAATGTCATATGTAAATATTTAGGGCTGTGCAATTAATCAAATTAATTCCTTAATTATCAACTATGACTTGAAACTATGAAAACATCATTATCAAAATGTAATGATTTTTTTGCTGCATTTGCTTTAATGCCATCTTTTTGACTAGTGCATCCCTTTGCTTTAAAGTGGTAACAGTTGTATACATCATCTTTTTTTGCACAACTTTGTTTTTTTTTTTTTCAGTTGAATTATATTTAACATTCAATGTAACTAGTGCAGTGCCTGTTCAAACATGTCATTCCTGTAGAAAACCTGTAGCCCAATTACATGCCCGCAGGTATGCATGCTTTAAAAATAGGATGATAGGGAAAACATCATTCCAGCTAAGCATTCAATAAATATTATATTAGAATATATTAGCCTATAATTGATGTGCAGTAAGCAAAATTTAGGCATGGCTGCATGTGACATTTTTACAAATCAAAATGACATAAGCCTAGCAGCTGTTTTGAGTTAGGGCTATATGTTTATTGTTAAGCTTATTGAATAACTTCCTGATAAGAGAAGAGAAACCATTTTGTGGAATGACGCATAATCATATGAAATTTGCAACGATGTGACTCAACAATCTCTGATAGTCTATAAGTGTCTGCCACTCGTTGTCTGTAGCTGATCGAAATGACATAAGCCTAAAGCTTTGATGTAAGGCTATATGTTCAGCCTATTGAGTAACTTAATGATATAGAAGGCAAACCATTTTGTAGAAAGATGCATCATCATTTGAAATTTGCAATAATGTGACTTTGGTAACATACAGTAAGTGACATGTCGCTCTGTCTGTCACTCATTGTCTAGCTGTGTGGCATTCTGAAACGTCTTTAAATTTTACATCATTTTGAATAGCCACTGCATACCCGTGTTTGTTGGCGTATTGTTGCAAAATCTGCGGAATCATTTTATGCAAGCAAACTACATACATGTCAGACATGATAATCATCCAAACATCTTGCATCTTGACCTGTGCCCTGATATAGTGCTGCTCTGTGCTGTGTGAGAGGGGGAGTGGCTTCAGTATAGTATATATACTGTAGTAGAGTGAAGAAAGCCAATGTGTGCTTCTTTTACAAATATATTTAACAATATATTTTGCATTACTTATCCAAACAATGTCAAACTTGGCGCTGCACTTACTCGTGCCCGTAACAAGACACCTGCCAAGTTTGAAATCAATCGGATAAACGGTTCGAAAGATGTGCGAATAACGGACAGACATTCCTGTAATGTATAGATAGATAGATGGTGATGGTAGCATAGAGGCTAAGGAGCTGAGCTAGCATGCAGTAGGCAGCCTAGGCTGTACACAAATGTGTGGGCTGATACAAAAAAACATTTCAATAAGGGCAAAATGAGTAGAATGCGAAGGGATGTGCCATTTCATGGATGCGTGTACTAAAGTAGTATCTACCGTTAAGTTAAGGCCTTGTTTTGCACTTCAGCTTAAATGTTATTTCTCTTTTGATGTCGCTTTGGATAAATGTAACATAATAGTGCTGGGCGGTATGACCAAAAATGTATATCACGGTATTTTTCAAAATTCGGTTTCACGGTATATGACGGTATTTTTTTTTCCATGCATAATCAGATGTTCACAGCATTTTCTACAGGTTGAGAGAGGAATTGCTGCAGTAGATTGACTAAGGATGGTCTATTTTACTGTGATGATGTAGAATAACTCCACACTAGTGGTAATGCAGGTTTGCATGGCCCCAGAAAATGATGCTGTTTACAAAGAGCCACTCATGATTCTAGCAGCGTTCGAAACGTTGTGTAATCAAATACACCGGTATGTCGGTATATTAATAATTCATATCATAACGAAAATATACACCGGTATACGATGTGAACCGGTATACCGCCCAGCACTATAACATAATGTAATGCAATTAGAGACGTAAAAGTCTGGGCTCAGAAAGGAAAAGTCCTGCCATGTATCGGTTCTACCTGTGCCCTTAATACAGTTGATTTCACTAATTACTCTACCTGGCTTAAAGGGATATTCCACCATTTGGGGAAATGCACTCGTTTTCCACCTCCCCTTGAGTTTTACCTTTCCCCAGTTCATCCAGCCGTTCTCTGAATCTTAAAGTAACACTTTTAGCTCCAGCTCATTGAATCAGATTAGACCGTTAGCTTATAGGAGAGATGCTAACGGTCTAATCTGATTCAATGAGCTGGAGCTAAAAGTGCTACTGTCAGACTCAGAACGGCTGGATGGTGGAATATCCCTTTAAGACCTGTGCTAAGACCTGAATCACCTGAAAAAGTGAATGGTTGGAACAAAAATGTGGCAGGGCTTTTACTTTCTGGAGCTGGACTTTTACGCCTCTGAATGTAATATATGGCGTAGTCAGTGGAATATGTAAAGGTAAAAAGGTAATAATTCAAAGGTAAGTGACAGGCCAACCTGGCCATCTGCTGCAGGAGGCCCACTAGGGAGCGGGCTCCACTTCTTTGCAGCTCGTCCAGCTTCAGGTCTTCGTAGAGCAGGTGCAGCACAGCGAACAGGGACGGGATGTGCTGAAACAAAGGGGCCGAGGAGTCCACACTCAGCACAGACATCTGCTCTTCCCTGGCACCAGAGGGCGCCAGAGTGCCCAGCCCCGGCACCCCCGCCACATGCTGCATGGACAGCTGCCAGTGGTAGTCCGAGCTGCGCAGGTAGTCCCAGTCCTAAACAAAGCAAATAAATATTTACAAAAATAAGCAGCTACACACAAGGAATTTAATGCTCAGACATAGGTGTTGGACCCAAACAATTCACTGTTTTTGTCTTAATCCTGGACCCAACCATTGATGGATCGTTAAAAGTCTTGCAACTCCGGTATCATGACTTTCACAACAACACTACACTATGCAAACAAACTCCATTACATAGTCGTGATGACCTTCGTAATGCCAAGGATTAAATTAACGCAGCATCCAACAAGCTAAAAACCCATAATTGATTATCACCCATCAGCCCAGTCCTGAGGATTACATTAGAATGTGACCGTTTGACCCTGTCAGCTAATAACGCTTAAATGCCCACTTCTGATCAAGCCAATATCCCTGATGAGGTCAGTCAAAGGGTGAGACAGACCAAGACAATTTGACAACTATTTTGATGTTTTTGCAAATTTTGCATTGATAGGTGTATTCAGGACATTGAAAGCATGATAAGAAAGATATCTAAATCGCACATGAATGATCCTTCTTAACCAAAAACAAACAAACAGAAAAAAAAAACAAATCAAGCACTTCTAAAAACGTTTCAAACAGCTCTTTTAATAACAAGGATTAGAGACATCAATGCAAGTCCCACATGGCTCCCACTGAGCAAAACCTGTGCACTGCTAAAACAGAGGGCACTCCTACCTCGTCTGAGCCCGTGTCGGCAGGTCTAGCCTTCTTCGGAGCGACTGGGGAGAGAGGCACTTCAATATGGAGCTGTGGAGAGGCAAAGGGGGTCAGGGGTCATATACAAGTACATCTCAGATGCGAGTGGTCCGGCCGCTCTCTTAAGGACAAGGAGGAGGCCAATTTACACAACCACTACCACCACCACACTTTAAAAAGTCAGCAGTGCGTATGATGTTGGAGCTAATTTTAGATGTGAAGAGGCAGCCTTTGTGTGCTTGTGTGCGACTGGAAATATGACAGCTCGCCTTTAATTGTCAATCCGCCTCTTCCTGTTATCACAAAAAACACACATTTAAAAAACAGAAATTGATGCTGCAACAGTTTTGTTGTTATTGCAATTGCTGCTGCTGTTATTGCTGTTGTTGTTGAGACGTCACTCACGTTGCGGGTCCACGTCAGCCGATCGGTGTTGTAGCCCATCATCGTCATGAAGCAGGAGAGGAACAGGTTCCACTCCTGGTGTGTGCTGGGACCACCAGGGGCGTTGTAAGTATTGTACCACTTGACCAGCACTTTCATTGCCATGTCCTTGGGCAGAATGAAGCGGATGGCCTGAAGGCATCGTCTCACTGGGGGAGTCAGACAGAGAATAATAAAAAACAAACTCCGCTGCATCTCCATAGGAATTGACATCCGCAATTTCCCCCTTGGGGATGAACAAAGTAATTATCTATCTATCTATCAACACCAAGACGGACATCGATGAATACTAACTGACATCTTTGGAACAGCACGGAACAGCTTAATAATGCTATGAATCTTATTTTACGGTATTATGAAATGTTTGATTCATTATATAAAATCATGTCTACTTACTAATGACTACATTAAAGTGAAACATTAATATTATTCCAAATCCCTATTTCACTGTTCTAAACAGTTTACATATACATAACATAAACTACTCTACTAATATAACAATAGTGTCATTGACGTATAAAACATAGGTTACTGGATTTGTGTTGCAGTCGTTGAACAACGGCAATTAAGTAGCCCTTAAAAGCCATCATAAGCATCTACAGTAATCTAATCATAACACTAATAGCAAAAAACATTAAACAGATAGGTTTGTGATTTCTAAAATATAAATATCAACCTGTTTGTGTGTAATTTTAATGTGCATCTCACAACATGTGTACTAAATCACTGCCTTTAGTCAAATTCAGCAAATTTAAAACATTACATTTAAGAAATTTAAAACTGTCCGTGCAATTTAAAAGCACCACATAATCAAGCCAATAATGAACTCTGGTCAGGTTCTTCCTTGTTCGACAAGCTTCAAAAGGTCAAAACATAGATGGATGGAATGTCATTTCATTAGTCGCAGAACCCTGTGCTTTTAGACTAAATGATTAAGGCATGGTGGACAAGCTAACTTTAATTGCTGGGTGGTGGGGGTAGGAAGGAATATCAAGAAATAGGGGAGAGATTACAGACAATGATGTCATACGATAAAACAGACCTATTAGCGCCGCTAACCAGACAGAGCTCCACCCAAAACCTATCCAACCCAAATCCAATATGCATATTTCAAATAGTCATATTTCATGTGCGCAAGTACACACACACACACAGAGTCTACTTGTGCAACAATGCACATGTAAAAGGCCCTTGCTACAAAACTGAAGTTGAATTCCAGGTAATCAACAGCATGGGCTTGCTCAGTGTAATGAGATCGCCTTGGGCGCTGTTCTGGCTGAGCACCATTAGGCTCGCCATCTTAACGCGGCGTTCAGCAACCTTAGCCTTCTCTAGTGGCTCCCTTGCTTTGTCTAAAAATGGGAATGAATGGAAAGAATAATTTTTTTAAAATTTGAAAAAATTAGTATTATTATTAAGCTTTTAGCCATTCTTACATTATCAATTTGTGAAAATACATAGCCTATACACAGAGTAAAATGTGTAAAAACCACATACATTTCAGTTATTTATCAACTAAAGTCACTTCTTTGCACCCCAAGTTAGCAATGGTGTCAAGATCCCAAAAAAGGTCATTCACAACTGGATTAGCACACTGTCTGATCTTGCAGCGAGGGGGCAAACACATCAAAAGACATCTCCAAAAGTAGGTCATTCACAGAGCGCAGATCTCCATGTAGACCAAATGCTATGTCATGCAACATAGCGAAAGTTTAAGTTGCCCCGCGCCTCGAAATGGCTGCAAAATTTAATGGATTCTTCCTTAGCTCATCCTACAGCTTTTCCGACAACTTTCATGAAAATAGTGTTGGCAGTTGAGTGTACTCCTTAGGGAAACAAAGAAATAATCTAGAAGGTAACACTGTATTTGAACACTTGGCAGAAATGTCAAGGTCATTACGTGCTTACATAGCCAGCAAGGTAGATGCTTATAATAAATGTAATTGTTCTGATTATTATTTTGGTAAGGTATGAGAGACATTGGAATGAGAACCATTTAGAATCAACCTAAAGACACAGCGGGGAACACTCCTCAACTTGTTTCATTGGCTTACGTTCTGACTAGAGGTCTGCAAAGGACTGTTTTTTACAGTCCCGCGCCCGCCCACTCCCGCAATAATGTGTCATTTTTTGTCTCGCTCCCGCCCGCATCTGTAACATGAAGACTGTCAGATGTCTGATTTAAGTTTCTTGGTTCTGAATGTAGGCTAGGCTACCTTTCTTTACAAAGACACTTGACTAAACACTGAAGTAGCCTAGTGGTGCCCTCTTCCTCTGTCATGCTTTCAATTTCGAGTTGTGACAGGGAGCAGCAGGAAACAATTGAAAGCACGTAAACGACTAGGCTAGGCCCCTCCATCAGTTGGGCTTAAAGCCTGTTTAATGCTGCCTAACAAGAACATCCAGCTCAAATATACTTATGTACACTACAATATTATTTCCATTTAATTTTACGCACATATTTAATTTGCAGGAAATTATCTGTTTCTCCCGCACCCGCGAACACACCCCTCTCATTCCGCCCGCTCCTGCAAAGAGCATCCAAAACTTGCATCTAAAGGACACAAATATTTTGGCAGCCCCAGAGATTTTTTTATCATTACCGGTATTTCTGGTAAAAATAAAATACGCTCTTTTGAAAGGAAATGTTGCCAACTCCTGATTTAGTGGGTATACCAGAGCTCATCTGTCCGAACGATAAACATTCCAGCCAACCCACATGATGTCTCGCGATCACAGGAGGGATGGGTATAATGTCAACAACCTTACTACAGAATGACAGACTGAATCTTCTAACAGGACTTATTTTTCGCCAAAAAGGAAGCGCAGCAGCAGCAGTAGCAGCATGGCCATGCTTGGGTAGAAACGACGATGGTGGGGGTTGTTGAGAGGGATGCAATTTTTTACGTTATCCCTCTGCAACCACTCGAGCTCTCGTCAGAGGCTGTGAGGGCTGAGCTGGCAGCTGTGATTCAAGTGCGTCGTCACTAACGATGACAGCAAACGCAGAAGTGTGCAGAGGGAGGCAGGTTGGGCTTCGTGGCCGTATGTGGTGGTCTCGTGTGTCTGCCATCAACTCACCGAGCTCCGATGTCGCTATCTCGGGAATGGTTATCCTCTGCATTGAGCCATTGCTCAGCTCCTGAAACAGACAGGGAGACGGATCAAACCGGTGCACTCAAGCATTTCACACAAACAGGGAGAACAACAACAACAGTGATCCGATGCATTAAGGACTCAAAACAAAACATGTTTCCAGGCATTCAGCCTCTAGGCTTTTAAACGGTCCTTTTAAAAGGTAGCTCCGTCATACAAAACGATTTGGGCAGGTGAGAGATTGAAAGGTCTCCCAGCAGGAAAACATGTCACAGTGATGTTGACATCTAGGGGCCTGTGGGCAGGTATGGCAGCCCAGAGATCTGGAGCCTTATTGACCCTTGTCTGCACACTGACAGACCTTCAAACTGGTTTCTGATGAGATATTGGTCCTTCTTTTTATTTCTTGTCCTCAAAAATGTCAAGTAGTCTTCAAGTAGTAGCAATAAGACACACAACAGGGGAAATTACCGGGTGTGGTCTACACAATGCCTCCAGCCACACACACACACAAGGGTATAGACACAAACACACTATACTGTATATAGATATATCCAAACATGTTCCCACACAGAAAAATAAAAAAAGAGACACACACACACACACACACACACACACACTTTCTCTCTCTCCCTCTCTCTCACACACACACACACGGCTCACCAGAGTAACTCTGCTGCTGACGGAGTCTCGGAGTGTGTGCACGTGGGGCACGGTTTGCTGGAAGTTGAAGTCTTCCACCCAGGATGTCTCGTGGTGCTTGACTGCGCCCATCCCGTCGGCCACAGGAGAGGGCATCACACCAATCTGAACCCAGACAGAGGAAGGGGCAACAGAACAGAACAGGGGCAAAGTCAGAGACAGTCAGACATCTATTAACCTCACTGACACACATCCGACAATGAATCTCATTTACCTGCATGAGGTAAAGCCATAAGCCAGTGCCCTATAAAATACCCAAATGCATGCCTTCATGGTGTAGACACGGTAATGGTTATGGCATTTCTATTAAAGGTTAATAGTTTCTGCTTTTGTACATCATGCTCTTATGACATTTACATGTTCTATTTTTTTAAATGTTTAATCAATGACTCATTTCAGCTACAGTGTTTACTTTACTACATCCTGTGATTAAGCATCACTTTGATCCATCCACTGGCCAAAGTGCATTAACTTATTTGATTCATAAGGAATAGCCAGGACTAATGTTATTATTGATCAAGCTTTAGTAATTACTGATTGTACCTTTCCAGGCTGAGCCATTCCTACAACTCTATTTAACTCCGAGACGAGCTGTCTGAAGACAGACTGACTCTGACAAGACTGTCCAAAATATCTTACTTAAGTCATTTTGAATGCCCCTGCTGTGCATAGCTTAAGCAGCTTTCAAATCAATGTGTCTGGCTTGAAGGGAGCATTTTTCACTGAAAGCACAGATCCTTTCACACATCTCCTATCCTACTCATTATAACTCTCACTGAGATTGTTATTGCTATGGTATTTAGCAGACGCTTTTATCTCAAACGACTTACACAATTAACAATATCAGCAAACATTACAATAACATTAAGAGCATCAATTATAGCAAAACAAACCAGATTTTAAAATAACCTCATAATAATAACAACACTGAATTAAATTAAAAAAAACACATCTACTACTACTAGCAATATTATTATTGCTGTTGTTCATGTCAATCAATAATATCAATAATAATAATCATCGCAATCATCATCATCATCACGTCCCCACATGAACCCCCTATGAGTGTGCACCTCCTCCAGGTTGCTGAGGTGTCTGACGGTGGACTTGGCCGGGGTGCTGACACTGTCCATGGAGCTGCAGTGATGCGGCAGGCAGCTGATCACGCTGAGCGACGGCGGCAGCAGGCCCGGCACAAACACCTTACTGACCTTCAGCCAGAAGGAAATGCCAATCAATCATTAATCAATCTAATCAATAGAATACATTACAGTTTAAACTACCAAAATCAAAGCTCCACGCAAAACAATTCTGTTACGACTGAATTACATAATGAACTTGACACTACACGTCGGCGTAACTTAACTCACCCAAAAAAACAAGATGACTGGGTAGTATGATTATTTTTTTTGAGAGCAATCATGTGATTCTAGCCCAAGGGATGTCTCATGGACAGATCAAGCTGTTAAGGTCAGTAATAGCTGGTGATTAAGTGATTGTTTACCCGTGTAACTCCAGTGTATAAGACCAGGCTCCCGTTGACCTCGAGGACAAGCATGCAGTCACGGTCCTGAGGAGAGGAAACTTGTTAATTAACGTGACAACCGGTAACTGGGAGACAGCCAGGAAGAGAGCAGGAAGCAGAGCAGGATATAGCATTGACCATTTTGTGGTTAATAACACAGGAGAATTAAAGGATTACAAAATGTGTTTGTATTATTAACATAAATCCCTCCAAATTGATTTCCGACCACCCGTTTTACCAAAGGGCCCACCCATGTTAAGCTATTTATGACCTGTGCAGTGACAGAATTAAAGTGGAGATACGCCTTATGTCAATCTGTGCTTTGGCACACCAAACGTGTGTGTTAATAAATCAAAATTGAAGGAATAACTTAATATGAATACACGGAATACATGACACAAACAGCTAAAGGAGGAATTTGGGTGTTTATTGTGTGTGTGGAACTGTGTGTTCGGTTAAGATTTTTTCTGTCAGAGAGAGAGAGAAGAGAAATGCAGAAAATGTTTTGTTTTCCTACAAAGGTCTGCAGGGCCTTTGTCATAATAATGTAATATTTGTCAAGGCTTTTCCATTTGGATACACAAAAGGCCTCGTGCGCCTAAATCTAAGCACTTGAAGCCATGTTTAAGGCAATGTGCGTTGCAAAAGGCATGGCGAACGAAGCAAAGAAATGTGAGTGAGATGACTCATCCCCATGCCTGTTCACTGCAGACATGCCAACACACACTCACACACACACACACACGCACACACACACACACACACACACACACACACACACACACACACACACACGAGTAGAAATGCTACAGCACACGGCTGCGTGCACACATCCAACAGAACACTATTCTGGAGCAGAGACAGCCGTGGGTGCATTTACAGGGTACACTCAAAATAGTGTAATGTGTTAAAATAATTCACAGTCATTTCACAAAGGCCTTTATGAATGAAGAGGTGTATGTAATGAATGGAGGTGTAATGAAGAGGTGTAAAAATATGTATAAAGAGAGACTGATTTACCAAGACCAATTCTACTTCAAAATCTGTCAAGGTGGAGTTATCAATGGAAGGACATTTGTTCACGCCTTGGCTTTACCTGCAAAGGTGCAGCATTCTTGGCTGGGATACTGGACACGGACACAAAGAGGAGTTGGGGTGGATGGTTACTTTCTAGGAATTTCACACATCTACAAAAAAAAACAAAAAAAAAACATCACATTAGGAATGACACAAATGTCATTAGGGAACACAGGGGTCCACGTCCAAGAATGAACTCAACGAAGGTGACACATCTGTCATATCTGTGGCATCAAAAATTCACCATCATAAAGTCCTGCATAAAGGCCTTCACACCAAAGAAAGTTAATTGTTCAAATGACCTTTAGAGGGGTAGACTAGTGGTCACCCAAGGAGGTATGGGAAAAAAAGGAAGAAAGTTTTAATTGAATTTCTGATACTGCAGTCATGGCAGATGAGGACAGAATTCTATATTAAGCTCCATTACAGCTTTGTCAGCATCAAATAAATGTCTTAATTCATCTGCAAGTAGGCGAGTGGTTTTAACTGTACTATATTAAACGCCGGAAAATGAGTTAAAATAAAATATTTAATTCAACACTATGTGATGCAGCAATGCTCAGCCTACACCCTGAGGCTGAGCCTTTAATTAAAAAATTAAGGCTTGTGCCAAAGTGTTTCACTCCAGAGAAGAGGCCCTTGGAGACAGAGAGAGCTGTTGTAGATGGTGACGGTTGTGATGTCCAGCGAGATGCTCACCTGAGCTCTTGATGAGACTCCACCAGGAAACACAGGTATTTGTTCTCACACAGGTCTGAGGTGATAAACACTTTAGATGTCTGGCAACTCTTGTCCCTATCAAAAGAAAAGTGCACTCAAATCAAAATGTGCCCCAAACTGTCAAACTTTTCCAGTAAAAATGTATGACCAAGTGAAGCAATGACTGCAAGCTCTCCCAACAATCATTTTTTATATACATGTTGAGCAAATTGATATGGGAATTTCATAATGGTTTAGTTCCAGTGGCAAAACAATATTGGTCCTGAGTCACCCAAACCCTTTTCCTCTTTCTGTGATCACAAAAGCATGAATGCAATGGGATTGCTCTATAAGTGAGAGTGTGTGTGTGTGTGTGTGTGTGTGTGTGCATGAGTTTGTGTGTGTGCATGTGTTTGCACTTCAGTGTGTGTGTGTGCACAGCTGACAGACCTGTGTGAGGTGGAAGTCTCACTCCACAGCTGCTCGATGCACAGGTCCGGGATGATGGGCTCTCTCTCAGGTAACAGTGCCGACTCGTTCATGGTGCTGTTGGGTGAGGCCAGCAGGCTGTGCCCGCGGGGCGACGGTGAGTGGCACGACACGTTGAATCGCTGGGCATTGCAGAAGGATGGCGCAGCTATGCCGGGGTTGTGGGAACGGCTAAAGACCACAGGGAATATGTTTGAATACGTTCAGAACAGCACAAAACATATGGTGGTGCATCAAATGTCTGCGCTATGATGATTTGTAACAACTTGAAGGAATGACTTTCACTCCAACTGTTCTACCTTTGCGAAAAGGCTTTTGATGTGAACGTAAAACATTTCTCTATTTAGACTAGTTCAGAGTATAAGTCGGGTTTCCATCGCAGGAACTTACATGGTTTACGCCTCATACATGTCTCACACCACTGCATAAGCCACCCAGCAGTTTCAGGGCCGCTGAAAAGTACCTACCCCTGAGCAGGGACTAATTTCACCCCTGCAAAAAGTTCCTGAAAGTGATCATACAGGAGCGGTTCCTACGGTGGGGACTAACAAAGAGGTGAAACCCCTAAAAACTGTCTCCAAGTTCCTACAGTGGAAAACGGACCAATATTGGTCAGCAGTGGCCATCAGCTTACCTGAGGGCGGCCATGTTGGATATCCCAGGGGAGTGGGCACGGGAGTGCAGACTGGGAGAGGCCGCCAGGCGGCTCTGGTTGTGCAGGGTATGGCAGTGAAGTGGCGAGGCGGGCGAGTCCAGGGGGGAGACGTTGCGCAGGTGTGCGCCCAGGAAGCTGGCAGCACCTGTTCCTGGTCCGGGTTCCGGGCACTTCAGCAGCACTGACTGCTCCTGCCACACACAGGGTCAGAGGTCAAGGGGTCAGAGGGCAAAAGTCAGAGTGACCGTGATGACAACTCACCCTTCTTCCAGAGACAGACTGAGCCAAACTGAATACATATCCAGACATTGGTGAACCGATGTTCTAAAGAATCTTTGATACAGATTTTATATACTGTATATTTCCAACTATCAAATGACAAGGGAAAGCAGAGAGAAAGAAAGAAACTGACAAATAAACAATAACGGAAAGAAAGACAGAAAAACACTGACAGATAAGCAAAGAGAGAAAGACAGAAAAAGAGAGACAGCATGACCAGAGCAGTACAGGAACTACTGCGGGTAGAGAAGCTAACATGCACATGTAGAGTACCACAGAGGTACAGGAACTACTGCGGCTAGTGAAGCTAACATGCACATGTAGAGTACCACAGAGGTACAGGAACTACTGCGGCTAGTGAAGCTAACATGCACATGTAGAGTACCACAGAGGTACAGGAACTACTGCGGCTAGTGAAGCTAACATGCACCACAGAGGTACAGGAACTACTGCGGCTAGTGAAGCTAACATGCACCACAGAGGTACAGGAACTACTGCGGCTAGTGAAGCTAACATGCACCACAGAGGTACAGGAACTACTGTGGCTAGTTAAGCTAACATGCACCCCAGAGGTACAGGAACTACGGCGGGTAGTGAAGCTAACGTGCACATGTAGAGTACCACAGAGGTACAGGAACTACTGAGGCTAGTGAAGCTAACATGTACCACAGAGGTACAGGAACTACTGTGGCTAGTGAAGCTAACGTGCACATGTAGAGTACCAGAGAGGCAACTTACCTCCACAGTGACTTTGCGCAGCAGCCACACAGTGTGCGTGCACTGCACTGTATCGTAGGTCATGATGATGGAGGGGTCGCAGGAGGTAAACACCACCCTCAGCATGCTGTCCGACACATACTGGATGCGAGGAAGGTCAAACAGGGCTGCAAATACAGGAAGCAAGTCTTCAGCCTCTCAGGGAATATCAACATTGACTTCATGCAGCACTGTGCAGATCTGGCGGAGTGTGATGCATGCTGAACTCAACGCAATGCAAATCCAGAATACATCACCTTCACAGAGCTGTATTTAGTCGACTGAGCCTAATATCATGCTATCAAAAAGACAGCTACAGTTAACACTGATGATTACATGAGCGAAGCCCTGAAATACTAGCATCAGGTAGGGCTAGGATATATGACCTAAAATACATTTAAATCATTTAACAGATTTAACTTGGAGACAATAAATCCATGATAGCTTTTCTTGTATTAGCAAGTTTTAAAATACTACTTTGATAAATTACTTGGGGATAGTAAATGTCTGTATAATATCCTGATCTGTTTAAAGGTCTCAAAAATATTATGAAACCCTGGTATGTCATTTCTAATGAACATAACTGATAATGCAACATGGACTAAGCTTCAGTGCCGTACTACCTGTTGACCTGCACACCAGGGGAGCAATCTCATCCAGAGGATGCAGCATACTGAAGAGAGAGGGGAGAGGCTCCCTGGGAACAGAGGAGAGGGAGAGTCAACTACTACACATAAACATTATACATCATCCATCTTCCAGAGATCTCATGGAATCAGCTTCACCGAGGACTGTGAAATTAATCGCAATCTATTGATTGATAGTCAATTCTGACTTTAAAAGATTATGGAAATAACATAATCGCAATATTATAAATATTTAGGTGCAGTCTGTTTTGCTACAAAGCTCTTGCTTTGTCTTTTCTTATTGACGGATTACAGTATATTAGTTATTACTAATTATATTCAAAATTCAATTTTAATTCCCTGTTAATTTTTAAGTTTAGAACGTTTCCAAAACCATTGAGTATTAATGTAAAATTATCGTAATGTCAGTAATGACCAAAATATCTACCCATCTTGACCCAGATGTTTCCTTTTAAATTTAACAGTAAATTCATTAGGTTTTTACATTGATGTAGAATGGATGTAAGTGATATTCTTCTCTGCAAAAAACCATCTGCTTCACATTATCACAACACTGAATCATCACTACCCTCCCCAAGGACTCTAAGTGGTTAATTATTTCCACTCTAGGTTTAACATGGAACCAGGCATCATTATGAATGCGGTTTCTAATTCTATAGGTTTTACAATGGTATGGCATTTCTGTATCATTATCAAAAGCAGGGGGTCTGTTAGACACTGCCTGATAAAAATAAATCAGTAGGGCCTAATTTATTTGGCGGGAAAAGTCCAAAGTCTGTAAGCAAGCTACATTCTTGTGCATGAAATACAGCTATCGTGTGCCATATGGGAGCATTTAGCACACGGTCATCAATGTTTGAGCTTCAATGTCTTGCCCATGACGTTAAACTTTCAAATAAGATTTTGTCTAGTTATTAAATCAGCTTTGGTTAGACTTAAGACTTTGCCCATCATTCAAATGAGGGCCCAGCATATGGCCAGGCCTCAGGTATCCTACCTGCTGGGAGGACTCATAGGAATATCAGAGGTGAGGTTTTTGCGCTCCAGCAGGAGGCCAAACATGGTGGGCCACAGCGTGGAGACCTGGAAGCAGACGAGGAGATGCCGTGAGGACCAGTTTTGAACCATTTCTCTAACCCCGTCATCTACCTAACCTTATCTACCCAAACATGACCCACACACTCAAACTTCATACTAGAAATGCCATGAGTGAAATAAGACTGCACCAGATGCACTGAGGACAAGTTTTTAAAAGAACACGCCAACTTCTTGGAAAACTAGCTCATTTGCCTTCTACCACAGAGGTAGATAAGAAGCTAAATACCCTTCTCTTCTCTGTGAGTAAAATAGCCCAGTCTGACACTGTTAGACCAGTTAACTTATAGCTCCCTTTTAACTGATCAAACCCACTTCCAGTGAACTAATGCCCAACCCCTGCCAGGCTCTACCCTCATCTATCCAAACATGACCCACACATTCAACCTCCATACAAGAACTGCTACGAGTGTAATGAAACTCTGACAATAGAAACACCAGAACCAGCACCATTATGTTTGTCGGAAAGTAGCTATTCCGATAACAAAACATGTTTTTGCATGTCACTTACTCTACAGACACTTATTTACCAAAACTCAGCGATTAGCAACACAGGAGAGCCACGTCATCGTGTGTTTACGCCAAAAACATTACACATGCCAGGATATCTAATTACTCTGTCCACGCCACACTGGCCCGGGCTCTCAGGGATCCCCTTCCTCAGATAGGAGTGGGCCAAATTACCCATTACAGCTGCTGGTAAAACGAAATGGACAGGTCCTGGAGAATATCAACCATGTAGCAAAACAAGGAGATTATGATTCACTCCCCATAATTATACCTCACTGTGGAATATAAAGACTCTGCAACAGATTGACTACCAAGGGAATTCCACATCAGTGATACACACAAGAAATCCAAATGCAGTAGCTCCTGCAATTATACTTTATTTTTCAAAGAAACAAAAGATACAAATTCTCATTGTATGTTTATTTTTAGGATGCATCCTAAAAATAAACAGAGGCACTCCCCACATAAACAGCTTTGGTGTACACGATTCTCCAAAAAACACTGACAGTGTCCACTGTTTTCACTAAAGCAGAGTTCAACATCCAATCGGAAAACATACAGGTGAATTGATTGATCTGTAGCCATATTATATTTTACAGAATTCAAGCATGCAGGAATATGCCTCTCCGACCTATTTTCATGATGGGCAAAACAGATTTCAGACACAGGCTTACAGGACAGGCCTAAACCTCAGCTTAAAGTGTAACTGGAGTAAAAACAACCTAGGGTCTATTTACGGTAGTTAACAAGTTCAAGCTTTTGATTGAGAGCACAATTACGTTTTTGGTGGAGTTTTGTGCAAGATCGTGAACACTGAATGAGCTTATAGTGAAAGCTAAAGGGGCAGCTAGCACATCAAAAAACAAACGCTATTTTATACCACCCTATTACAGACCCTAGGTTGTTTTCACTCCGGAGTTACGCTTTACCTTTTAAACCTTCTTTGGTAGGTGATTGGTGTGCAATGCATTTTCACACACCTGTAAAACCATTTCACTGTTCCCATTACTGTTTTCTTCATCATCATCATAACACTTAATTTCAATTCATGGATGCAAAAGGAATTTCATATGAGGAGATGGTGAATGACTTACCTGGAAAGGTAGGGGAGCAATGAAGTCTTTCCCACTCACACTGTGGACATTCACACACGTGTCCTGGGCAATGCAAACTGTATGCTCCACAATCTCCTTTGCTGGAAGCCATAAAGGAACAAACACATGAGCAGCTATAAGGCAAATGTACTGTAATATTTTACAGTTTAGTGACAAACAAAAACCTCACAAGAATGCACTTACAGGACTTTTTATTTTGTGGAACCCTGAAGTTGCACCACAAGGCCTGAAAAGATAAGTAAAATGTGCACCTATATCATTATTATCAACACATCACAAATCTGCAGTTCAGTAGATTCAGTTAAGATCATGACTAATGAGTATAAACTACCTGCTGCACTGTGCTGTCCACAGTAAATGCCTTGTAGACACAGGAGGCTTGGCCTTTGGTTCCACGGCTCCAGATAACCATGTTGCCAGCCACATAAAGCTCCTCCTCAAACTCAATTTCATCACCAGCGCCATCTGAACCCTTTCTAAGTTGCCAGGATTCCTGCCACACAGAGTTTTCAAGTTATGCTGATTTTGTTCAAAGTCCTGCCCATCATGTGTATGCTTGTTTTGTTCAAAGAGTAAAATTAAATCATGTCATTTAAATAAAGGGTGAAGTCAGCTCATACCTTCTCTCGCTCATGAAGAGTGACCTCTTGAAGGGACCCCACAAGCCCGGCCGCGCCATCTGAGGACCACAACTCAGACGCAGGCTGCAGCTGTCGCAGCTGGATGTTAACGGCGTTCGGGTGATTTTTGCAGTGCTCACGACCGAACGGGACAAACGACTGCAGTTCCCCAGCGGCTATCATTGTGGCTCTCTCTTCATAGACGTTCGACATGAGTTCCCGATATCAGCATTATTTCTGCAAAAGTTGAAACCAAATGTCAACAGCCTAGCCTAGTATCAATACGCATGCAATACCACAGGGCGCTATCTTACAGCATAACATTTAACGTTAGTTATCTGTTGACGACAAGCTAAACACTACTCACTCAAAATAGCTAAGAGTTAAAACTTGGATTAATAAAGTAATGTTAGACCAGGCTAGTCTAGTCAACTAACGTTTTTCAAACCATCGTTTGATATGTAACGTGCCTTGCTAGCTAGCAAAATGACAAACTCAGTTTACTCTAATGCTAAATGCAACGAATTCTAAATCCTGACAGGTCAGCATGTTACATGCTTTTGTTTCAATTTACCATTCTTCCTCAAAAACATGTTCACAAACTCTCCAGAACGCAGTTGATACAAGACAGGAACCTGTCAACTTCGCGCATGAATCTAACAAGTTAGCTAGCTAGCATAGTCAGCTAGCCTAGCTCTATGCGCGGGCGCATTCATTTTCACATGTTTGCGCTGATTGGGCATTAAGAATCAAGCTAACAAGCTAGCTAACAAGTAGCAGTGAAGCTAACACAGTGCTAGCTAGTGATGGGTTACCGGTCTAACCTGTTAATAACAAATTGTATGGCTCTTGGCTCGGAGTCCTCGTATTTTCTTTATATGATTCCGGTTTCTTTTATATGTTGCATTATTAAAAAATCGACATACGAACACAGAAAAGAGGGAACTCATCGATAATAAACACTCCTTTTCAAATGAACGCGGACATCTTGCTATCCCGTGAATCTCCTTCAGACTTCTCAGCCAATCATGAACGAGGCGAAGAAGGGTTGGGTTTGACGAATGCAGCAGAGGTTTTTCAGCAGGTCCACGTGAAGGTGAGATGCTACTGTGTAAGTGGGCTATTTGCAACTGGAGACGCATGTTTTTGTGGCCAAAGAGACACTTTGTTACTTTTTTTCTGAATGTAAAAGTTACACTTTATCATTGACTCACTGTATCTCACTGTCATTTGTCCTGCCCTCCACTTAGCCCCCCATACAACTAAAACACTTTCAATTCAATTTACCACACGTTGACATTTTGTTGGGTAGCCTAAGTCAGGCCACCTCAATCACACCAAGTCCCCAATAATGCCCCATATTGAATCAGACAAAAGGGTAATTCTGTGTCAGGTCAGGCAGAGAGTTCAAGAGGTTACCACAGGGCAATTTTTTTTGTAACATCCATCCAACGCCAATAAAATGTGATGGTGTGGGATGATGTGAATGATTACATGAAATTTGAGCATTTGCTATTTTTGGCTGAAGAATGTACATGAGAAAAAATGCACAAAAAATGAATGTTGTCATTCACATCATACAAATGCCAAGGCATTTCACTGGCGTTATGGATGTGACCAAAAGTCAATTTTCCATAGAATTGCCCCACACCATCTCAATTTTTCTCAGTTTGTCTACATGATGTCTCAAACTAAGACCTGTAAACAATGTTTTATTAAATTCCAATGTTTTTATTGTCATTGAGATGAAGAATCCCCTTTTCAAGAGAGACCTGGCAGCAGTCCAAGAGGAAAAGAGGAATGAGCTCAAATCCCTTGCTTTGTAGGGCTACTTTGAGATGTCATAGTTGAAGATTAACAACTGTTTCATTGGCAAAGGAAAAAGGCTTTTTTTTACAAAGTATTAGATACAGCAATAATTGTGTTGAAAAGTGACAATGGTGTTCATTTTGTTTCTCAGAATAAATTCACTCCTTTTGAAGGTTAGATTTTTTTTCATGGTTTTCATTGAGACCAAGATAAATGGTTTTACTCAACCTTAGCAGGGCTGTCAATAAATGTGGAGGTGCAACAAAAGATGAACATTAAATCAGAGCAAGTACAGTACATTTCAGAGCATACAAGAAAAATACAATGATCACTAATCAAAACATTTGAAGTTTGGATAGACTCAGACTCAATGGACTTAAAAATATCTTTAAAATCTTTAAAATCATTGGCATTGGCATTTATATGTCCTCAGCCACGCCTTTTGCCCACCATGAAGGGACCGTCCACCGAAGAGCAAGGTAACTCAAGTCAAAGAAACACTTAGTGAACAAATGTTTGTGTTGTACTGTATTTGCACTGTCAGTAGCTCAAGAGAAAAAATTGTATCAATTTAATTTGACTTTGTAAATTATAACTGATGTGATGTCAAAAAGATCAAAGGTAAGAACTTAATAACAATGTAATGTCAATATGCATATGGGGACCCTAAAATTTATCCGCACCTTTTAGACACTGACAACAAATTCCTTGCCCTCATAATTGTATGTAGTTACCAATATGCACTGTTTGGTTTTTGAAATAAATTAGTCAACATAAACCTCACTCTTTGTGGTATTTTAAATTATTTTGTTGAAACTGTTGATTATGAACACATCAGTGACTGTTATTTTACATAAATGAATGAGGTCTTCTGAGGTGCATGTGATATCTAGCAGGAAAAGTCGTGCCTTCTCTACTCTCAATTGAACCACTCTAGAGACAGGTGACACATGGTGGGATGGAGATGGATGTGTCAGGTCAGTGTGAATTCAATAGAGGCTGTGAAGAGGCTCCTCTGCCACCCATTTGTGTGCTCTAAACTAGTTTTTTTGTCTTCCAATATTCTTCTTTGTCCCGCGGTAAATCGTGAGAGGAATGTGAATGCACATCTGCTATTATACTTGATTATTTTTCAATATTGCTGTCCTCTCTGGTACCTATGGCTGTCATCACAGAAGCCTATAGCTTTCTGTAGAAATGAGTATATCTGTACTGCTTGATTCATGCATGTCTGTCACAAACAAATAATGACCACTTGAATAGTTAAAGCTAATATGTGACTTGTTGAACAGCTAGATGTTGAATGATGACAGACAGATGGACACAAGGATGTATAAAAGAGGTGTAAACCTTGTTTAACAGGCCTGGTTACCCATGGTAAAATTAGCTTTTGAACAACAAAGCTCTACTGTAATTGTTGTGGAACCTTTTTTTCTAAAGCTTAAACCCATTCTTCAATAAATAAATGTGAACTTGGGACACCGAACTTGCACAACAACCTGATGTAACCCTGGAGATGGCCCCAAATCAATACAATAATAATAATAATACCATCAGTGCCCTTCAACTCAACGGCCTGAGGGACCAGCAGCCTGTGATGCACTATCTGCTTAACATCGGAGGAAATGAATGTGGCTAAAGGAGAGGGAAAGCATAATTTGATTGGTCCTAGTGACTGCTGGTCTCAGGAGCGTTGTCCTGCAGTCTGTGGCTGTGATTAGCAGCCTAATGATGTACTGAAAGCATTATTGAAGGTAATGCCTTCCATGTGGCTTGAATTAGATGTATTTTACAGCATTAGTTAGGAGGCAGTGAAGAGTTGTGCGTTTAATTGATCCATTGCGGGGATTTCTGACTATAACAAGATCACAATCCCTCTGCGCTCGTGAAGGAACTACATGCAGATTTCCATTTCAACAGTCTTGTTATTGATTTGGTTGGATACTGATATGAATTCCATCAAATTCAGTGGAATTCAACTTCAGCTATTCCTGTTACATCTTGTATCTAAGGAAACCAAGTATTTGAAAACATCAATATGAATTTAAGGCACCAAAAAGTTGTATCCAAATTTCAATGCAAGTGTACTGCAAAAAGTTAGATTATATTTTCTGTAGCAGTAAGTATAAGGCAGGATTGTCCTGTTCCAAATATCTAAAGTGAATGAATGAAGATTAGGCAGTAACCACCTCATAGGGTGGGCAAGTCTAATATGCAGTTACCCTTTCGATCACCTCCATAGGTGAAGATATAAATTTGCTGGCGGTTCCAACCCTGACAAGCTTCCTCCTCTTTGGGCTGATTTATTGGGCCACATCCTGGTCCGTAATTCATTCATTAATCACATAATTCTCATGGATCTTACCACTGGAGACAGGGGAGCAGATAAAATCATTAAAAAGACGTTAAGGTCACGCTACCAGATATGGCACCACTGCTGCATTAAACCATAACAAGCATCTCAATCTATGCCACCTTACCACCTGCTGCAAGAACAAATATGACCTGTGTACTAAACCTACAGGCACTTCCATGACCGAAAATCTACATACTGTAGATAAAATATGAGTGTTGAACAGATGTGTTAACAAGAACAATAATATGAACATTCCTGTGTGTTGGGTCTCAACCAGATGCAGGTCTAAATCATAATTTTCAAGAATATGATCGTGTTTCCTCTTAGCTTGTATGTAATCTAGTTTGCCATAATTAGATTAGCATTATGATTCAATCAGTCTGTAGTTGCAGTGTGGATGCCTGGCCTTTTCCATTCTACCTTGTGCCGCCCACAATACACAATACTGATGTTCAACACATGATGTACCTATGAGGGTAAGGTATTATGTTACTGAGTGACAGTAGGTACATTCGAGAGGGATGTTGTTGCATTGTCTTGAAACTCAAAGAGGAATTATTTGTATGGGTATAGGATGATGACAGTTTGTATAGGAGGTCGCTGCAATGTCTGAAAGATAGGGAGGATTACTCTCTTTTGTAACAGAGCACAGATATGACAAGACACCAATCCTCTGCTGACACTGAGGTGGGATGTGTGCACTAATTCACTCTTTCCCAAGCTAATCTGCTAAATAGGGTTTGTCTGTCAAAACCAATGAGGAGGCTCGGAAAAAATGTGTGGTTTACTCTGGTGGGTGAGTCATTCATATACACGAAGGCATTCCTTTGGAGCGTAGCCACAGCATCCATTTCAATGTGCTATTTGTGACAGTGGACTCGAGCAGGCGCCCTTGTAGTCAGCATGATGCTTTAAACAAAAAATAGGGGTACAACAAATCAGATATGAGTACAGAATGAATGGAAAATAAGTTATCTTGAGATATATAATCCAAACTGGTTTAGGTGAAGTGATGAAATGCCACAGTGTGTCTGCGCAAAGTAAAGCGTTTCAACAATTGCGCATTGTTTGGCGATTCCAAAACTTCCTCACACGCTAAAAACTGTCAGAAATGTGCTGTCTCCTCTGAGTATGTCATCACATGATGAGTCAACACAAAAGAAAGTCAGAAAGCATTCTATTTTGTTAGAGCAAAACTTAATTTCACGATGGTGTGCCATATGTTGGGTATGCGAGTGCGCAATGACGAACGCGCCAATCCCGCTGGAATTGTTATGACGTATAAAGACTGATCAAATCTGATTGCTCCTAGTTCCATGAAAAGTGTTCAGATGTATAAAACGAGGGTATGGGGAGATGATCCAAACAGACGCCAGACAGTGAAGGAACCACGGAAAGCGCCAGCTTCAACTTAAGGAGATAATACAAAAGGACTGTGATTTCAGTACCACGGTCAGCGCATCAAGGGGTTCGAAGAGGATCATACCATACAACCTACGTGAGTACCTGGATATTTTCATCACTGAGCATAGACATTGACGATTAACACAATTGTTTTGAAGCAATCATTGTTTCTCTGCATGCCATCGAGGCAACTTTGGACTTTTTTTTCCAAGAGCCACAAAATTTAAAAAGAATTTAAAACAGATTTCTACTGGAAGAAATCTGAGGAGCCTTTACATTTCATCACTTTGATCGAACCCACAAAGATTATAAACGGGTTACTTTTCCATAATCTACAGTAATGTACCATAGTTCGACTTATTTCTGAATAAAGTTTAACGTTTTTACAACCTATCACATAACTTTCTTTGATATAGCCCAATTAATAAGATCTTCCCTTAACAGGTGTAAAGCGATGTTACAGAGAAACGGCTCCCAGCTCTTGCTCATAATAGCCCTGTGCAGTGTTTTGTATTCCCGGACTGTGAGTTTACCTTATGCTTCTATGAGGTAGGTGCACGATTTTGACCACAAATCACAATTTTACGTTAATATTTCACGACCGCACTACACTTACCGTTAAATGGACAGTGTCAAATACAACCTATTTGTTGTTGAATGTCAACATATATTCAAAAGACAGCAGCCCAAATGAATGTATGCAATGTCAAAGATTAGGCTAATTGTGGAGTATGAACTCTATTTACATTGACTTGCTCCTGTTGGCATTGACTAATATTTCCGATATGCAATAAAGATTCATTGTTTGACTTGCTTAAGTTATCATTACCAACTGGTGGTGTTGTTATAGGTCAATCTCTTTCGTTGTGTACTGTAAGTAAAGATGGATAGCCTAAATAAAAACATTTTGTGTTGGCAGACCCTCAAGGCACGCAGACGGTCTTTTCACGAGTGGTTACAGCAAACTTTTAGGACAGTTATCCGCGAGAAGATATTTGGAGTCATTGATTGGAAAGCGAGTAAGGTAGGTAGCATATAAACTGTAAATTAATTACACTAAAACGTTGAGTCAGAAGTGCCTCCATTACGCAAAACGTAGAAACAAACTACAAACAGAAAAAAATCAGAAACTGAGTAGGCTAATATTGTGGGACTTTTTTTCATTAATAAATTATGCATTTTAAATTACTTTATTTTCAGAAGCTCGCAGTTGTAGACAACATCTGTATCCATTCTAATCTAAAGACACTAAAGAATAAAAAATCTAAAGAATAAATATGGTGAATGCAATTTCTAATGAATGATTACAGGCATGTAGGCATCATATCATACAGTGCCATGACTTCTGTGGAGAGGCAGCCAACAAACAGGTTTTCGTGTATGTTTCAGTGAGGACATGATGGAGGACCAAAGTCCAGTAAAGCGGCATTCAGATGCAATTTTTACAGACAACTACAGCCGTTTCCGGAAACAGATGGCAGTGAAGAAGTACCTGAACTCTGTCCTGTCGGGACAGAAAAGAAGGTTTGTCTGCCTACTGTTCAATCTCTCTATCAAAACTGACATGGTAGAATACAACAGTATATGAGAGAGACCAGGTGCAAATTCACTCAAATACAGCAGTTTCATACTCAGTCTTAGACTTGGTTCCATGAAATTACTTCTTCAGGATTAGCATTTGTGATTCTCTTTCACACTGTCCAGCCAAGAAGACCCTCCTAATGTACAAGAAGAGTCCACCAGAAGTGAGAGCGCCTTCCCAGAAAGCTTTGACGATGTCAGAGTAGAAGACTTTTTCAACCACCTTCAACTGGTGAGCTCAAGATTTTGAGTTGTCTAAAATGATTGGCCAACAGTGGAATCTTCCATTCCTCAATGTTAGCAAAAATGTATTGTTTTTGCCCAAAAATATGATAACTACATTTCTGTATTCTGTTCTGACAATTATATATTTCTCCATGCATATTCCTCCCATTCTGCAGCCATTATGAGGAAGACCCATTGGAGAGGATAAGCCAATCTGCCAACCTCATTGATGTGCCATATGCAGAATATCAGAAAGGACATCAACATTAACAAAATACTGTACATTTCAAATTAGAAATATCACATGGTTATCTATAAATGACAAGTTTACACTGTATATACCAAATATATACTGTAGAGTGAGGTGCAGGACAGTTAAACATGTCTGTTGGCCCTTGAACCCAGAAATTTGCTTCGAAAAGTCCTCTGTGAATGGTTTCTCAATAAATGCATTGAATGAAGTATTGGGCTGACAAAGAACAATCACAAAATCCTGACCTAAGGTCCATAGCATTTAATCTACTATTGAGTACCATGCCTGGATCATATAGTGACGTAACATTCTCCCAGTCTTTGGAAAAATGTCCATGCATTTTGTAAATCTGAATAATTTTGTAAAAAGTATATCGATGTTGCCTCTACCTTGATGCTAAAATGGCGGGGACAATGGGGAACATGGGTGGGAATCGGGCATGAGAGATTTTTATTTTTATTTTTTTCATTCAAGGAAAATAAAAAAATTTGAAGAGCTAAACTCTGGCTGTAATCCATTCAAAGTGCCACCTTCTACCAGACTCTAAACCCATAAGCGCATAAGAGGTCTTCTATTCAAGTCACATAATGGACACAGCACCTCGTGCTGGTAATAGTGCTAGATCCGTTCTCTGCTTCTAAAGAGTTGACAACAATATTGAGGTATGACATGCAACTTTAAGGTGTTTGTATCATTCTTTGTTAAAGTGTGTGTGTGTGTGTGTGTGTGTAAAACACTGCTGTGTAAAACAGCATTAATCACAATATGCATAACTTCACTCTAATTTAGCATTAATTGTATTCAGACAAGACTGCTTAAACACGCATAGATTAGAAATAAATATTGAACATCCATGTCTCATTTATATATTTAGTCAATCATCAATAATCATTTAATAAATTGTAGATTTCCACAGAGAGATCTGTTTTAAGATACATGTCATTTCAGTGCTGTCATTAAGCTTGACTTTAGATAGTTAGGTTATTTATTCACAACCTCTGAATGGTTTGGTGAACTGATAACCCTTTAAATAGAGACCTGTCTGGGTCTCAGGGGGAGAACATAAATCCCACAGCCTCCAATTGACAAGAAAAGCAGCCTACAGTAAAAATGACATTTGGTATATAGATTTTCTACCAGGGACCTCATGGTCTCCTCATAATGTAGGTGATGTTTTTGGCAAATGAAGGATCAATTCACTTCAGATTTCTCCAGACACAATTGGTTCATTTGTGATCTTAGACAGCCCCATACCAGCAAACCACTTTTAGTATCCCGTTCAATATCAAATAAGCATGGAGTCTAGCTCCCATGCCGTTAGTGCAGTACGATGATGTAGTCATATGGTTTTGTGCGGGTGATGGAGAGGTTCGAAAATAGCTGTAGACTGAGTCAGCATAAAGTGTTTTGACGCATAAATGTCAAACGCACTGTGCTGTCTAGGAGAGCATGAACATTAGTGATGTTGTGTTTTAATGCGCCGTGCCTACATTCATGATGCATTCAGAGGATGTTATGATTTAATGTGACGTGTGGGTGCCTTAAATGTTAAATTCAATTAAGTGGGTTTTTTTTATTATTAATAATGAGTACATGTCATTTGAATATTTAGATCCACATCTTTTAGATTAATCTACAGTACACAAATGTAATCTTGGAATACAGAACACCCAAGTATACAAGCTGCCAGTCAGGAAATAATACACATTTATTAATGTTACATGTTGCAACAAATGTTTTTTATTTATGTTTTATTATGTGGAAAAACATAATAAAAAAGTAAAACAAAGGCTTCCTCAAACTCTGAATAATTATTTCAGATCATACAAAAAGTCACATGCAACACACATTGAAGATATACACACATGCACAATAAAGTGTGGATGATGCATGATCATAGTCCAAGGTTTCCCATAATTAACCTTGTGTTGATGGCATTAACCTGCTATCTGTGATGACTTCTTCAGCATTGTCAGATGATGATGGCATGGTGTTTGAACTCCATCTCTGCTAGGCCTACTCTGGCTGTGATTCAGCTCCTGGTACTTGCAATTACCCCTTATGTATTGTGTCATTGGGAGAGATGTGCATCGGTATAGAATAACACACAATATGATGTGAAAGGACACAAAATGAATAACGGTTTGTCACATTACGTACCCATCACCCTGTTACTAGAGGGCAAGGAAAACTGTTTAAAAAAGGAGAAGAATAAAGACGTGACAAATCTAGAGATGAGTAAATGCAAAAACAATTTTAAAAGTTGTTTTTTTTTCTAGCAGAGCAAATGTGAATTATGACAACAGAGATGGATAGCCAAGGGTCAGATTAGCAAAAGAATGAAGTAAATGTTTGGGTGAAAGTTTATCAGTTTTATCTTTCATCACCTCGTGTACTAAAATATTAATGTGTATGTATAGTTCATGACATTTACATTTTATATTAATTTGCATATGCATTTATTCATTTAGAAGATGCTTTTTCCAAGCCTTTACAGAGCTTACAAGATATTTCTTTAGAAAGAGTGGCTAAACACTTTTTGGACATAAGTCAGACAAAGTGTAATGTGTATATCCCCTGTTGAGTTAAATTAGAATAACTTTTTCATGTTAGCTGTTAGAAATTAGATGTGGTATGTTTTCAATTAGTGAATTAGTGCTCAGTTATTCCTTTCCTATACCCAATGTCCATCAACATAATTCAACAAAAGAATGTATCACCTCGCCATCCACCTCACTCTGTGTGTGTGTGTGTGTGTGTGTGTGTGTGTGTTTATGTGCAAGTGTGTTTAAGTGTGTCCGTTCCCTGTTGCAAATCACATGGCATGTGATTTTCCGAGCCTTGTGGGTAGGGTAGCTACTCTCATTAGCCCTCATTATTTGGGATCTAATGGTCAGTCGGCCTGCTGCACGTAAAAATAGACCAGCCTCTGGTCCACTCTGGCCAGGCCATTCTCCATCACTCTGGGGTAATTGCAGTGCTCCCACTTAAAGTGATTTCCCGCAGAAATGGACAGACATTTTTTTCTTCTTTGTCGATTTTTCTTTGCTTGGTTGTGTGTGTGTGTGTGTGTGTGTGTGTGTGTGTGTGTGTGTGTGTGTGTGTGTGTGTGTGTGTGTGTGTGTGTGTGTGTGTGTGTGTGTGTGTGTGTGCGTGTGTGTTTGTGAGTCATGTGATTATTACAATATTTCTGATCAAGGTTCAGGTTTATGATTCCATTAAGTATTACATCAAATAAAATTGGTTAATGATGCAAGACATGTAGTGCTTTATGTCACCAATCGATCCCAGCAGGCAGCAGTAGTAACCAGGCATCCATAATGTGGAAATCTATAAGCACAAGATCAGAAAAACCTCGAGAATGCATTTCTGCTTGTAAACAGGCAAGATCACCCTGTGGCAAACTTCTCTGAAGAAAACTCACGGGTAAAGCACCTTTCTGAATAGTACGCCTGTTTCCTCCCACGCTGTCATAGCATCGTTTGTATGGGCTAGATGGCACAGCCGTCTGCACCCCCTCTCTCCACCCCTCTTGCCCCCATGCCCGACGGCACAACAGGGCTGGCATATGAAGACTGGTGGCCTGACAGCAGGCAGCGAGGCCGACCTTTAGCTCTGTGACTTATGTCTTGGTGACAGGTGCCAGTCGCTCATCATGTGCATCACATGTGCACCCAGTACTAGTCATCCGGCCCCTCAGGCCTGGGTACCATGTGTGTGTGAGTGTTTGTGTGAGTGTCTGCATGTGTGTGTGTGTGTGTGTGAGTGTGCATACAGGTGTCTGTCTGTCTGTCTGTCTGTGTATTTGTTTGGATGAAACTACTGAGAGATGGTGTGGAAAGAGGAATGTGAACAGGGGTGTAGGCGTAAAATAAGAGGTGTGTGTGTGTTTGAGAGACAGAGAGTGTGTCTGTTTGTCTGTAGGTGAGTGTGCATACAGGTGTCTGTGTCTGTCTGTCTGTCTGTGTATTTGTTTGGATGAAATACTGAGAGATGGTGTGGAAAGAGGGATGTGAACAGGGGTGTAGGCGTAAAATAAGAGGTGTGTGTGTGTGTGTGTCAGGGTTGTGCAAAATTTGAATTGCAATTCTGCTTCCTGTTTGCTACCTCAATTGAAATGCAAATGAAATTCAAGAATTGAATTGAAATTTAAGAGCAATTCAATTCTGGAATTTTGCACAACCCTGGTGTGTGTATGTGTGTGAGCAGAGGTGTAGAGGTAAAATAAGAGGTGTGTGTGTGTGTGAGCAGGGGTGTAGTGGTAAAATAAGAAGTGGGTGAACTATGAATTCTGTGATCACAATAGGTGGACTGGGCCATGCGGTATATAGGATTTTTTAAAAAGGCAGTCAGAACATGTAACGATACCAGTGGTATTAAATGGTTCCTAGAGTGTTGATGAGTGTATTATGAATGTGGATAATACAGTGTGATTTCTGAATGTTAAAAGTTGCAATTGGTAAATAAAATCTTTTGAGAAGTGGATAAACTGCAATAGGAGGTGGATAAACTGCATTTATTTGCGTTTAGCCTCCACTACATCCATGGATATGAGTGCCAAAGAAAGAAAAAAAGTAATTATGCTGGTGGTGATGGAAGAAAATATGCTGCTGATATGATCAGTAGCTGTAATGTATATAGGGGTATGTATGTGTGTACATAGAAATGTTGTGTTGACAAACAAAAAATTAAATTGACACAATTTTGTCCGTTTAAGTTCAATAATAGAACCTTACCCGTGCCAGACATCTCATTTTCTGCATTCTAAATGGCATGACTCACAGAGTGCTGAGAATCCGCATTCATCATCAGTTGGCTGACATCTGTAAACATCTGTTTCTTTCTCTCATAACATGCCCTGCTGCCTGGTGGCCCCTTTGTTTTCCAATCCACAGGTTTAATTTGGGTCTGCTGTAGTCGGAATCAATAAATCACATGAACAGTAATACAAATGCAGCCTCAGAGCTGTGTGGTCCAGCAAAGGGCAACTGGGAGATTAATTGGAGTTGTGTGAGTGGCCTAATGATGGAGCATCTCACGTGCGGACTCCTGTTGTCATCCCATCCCTCCCCTCTTCTCTTACCTGGTCCTTAGCAGAGGCGTATCAAGCTTAATCAAAGCAGGGGCGGTTCTGGGTTAGGGAAGTAAAATAATCCCGGCCACATTATAAATAACTCATTTCTACATTCTCATGACAAAAAGTGTGTGTGTGTGTGGGGGGGATAGAATTATGTTTCAGCAAAAGTGTATAACACCCCTAACCCCCCAGCATGCAACGCTCATGGTCCTTAGAGTTTCCCATCATTCCTTTTTTAAGAGAACTGTCCACCAACAGTGGCGACTTTAGCTAAAATATTCCTGCTCTTATATCAACCAAGCTGACCTTAACTAAGTCCACAGAGATGAATTACCTATTTGAGTGAACAGGCTGGCTACTTATTGTCTCATTCATACTCTATGAGTTTTTAAAAGCTGCTTATCTGCTGATATTTAGGTCCCTCAGTGTAGCTGAAAAGGGATGATTTGTTCAAAATCATGTTATATAGGCTGTATGCATTACTGGCTACATGAGAATGAAATAAGTACATTTCAAGGCAAATTGATGCCATAAGATGAAATGACATGTGTTTTACTCATAACAAGAGAAAAGTGTTAGAATCATATCAGTTCAACCCATTGTATGCAGGAGGTATTTTCACTGACCGTTGTCGAGCCATGTACACAGCTGCATCAGGACAGAACACGATTTTCATCAGGAAGAAAACTATTTTGGTATTTCACGTCAAGGAGAGAAGCATTGCTAAATCAATTAAAGTGCAGCAGGGAGGCTGTATTGTATTCCTTGAGTGAAATGTCCTTGCAAATCAAAATCATCCATTTTGTGTTTCATTACATTTTAATCAGGAGTAGAAATTGCTCTAACACGTGTAAAATTGGCCTGGGGCTATGTTGCATCTAAACAAATATCTAATGTTAAATGTTGTTTCAGGGCACATCAATCACAACTTAACATCCAAAGCCAGCTATCCTCATTTTGCTGAAATAACAGGGGCAAACAAAACAGTGATACAGATCTCCATATCTAATCACTGATAGGTTTCAGGATTTGAAACTCCCCATATCCCCCGATAGTTTTGATGACTATGAGAGTGCTGGGGTTACCAAAGTTTTCAGGTCATGATAAAACATTATGATAAATGCATTATTATTTGCCTCTTTCGGCACAAATCTCACAAGGGAGACAATTACTGCTGTCTACAAACACCTCTTCTACTCCCGCAGATACTAATTCAAATCTCACCACGTAGCATGATAATTGTTCTCTGTGGGTGCAGGCCCTTTGATGTTACATTAAAACATGCTCCTAGTCCATTTTACCGATCAGATATACCATTAAACAATTAAATTCAAGTCTCAAATTCAAGATCAATCAGCACTTGCAAAGATGACAAGACCTAGATATTATAAACAGTCAAGTTTAATTCGATCAGTTTGCCCTTCAGGTCGCCAGGCCTAAAGGTCTTGGTTTAATAGTGCATACATACTTTAATGAAAAGTCACAAATTAAGAAATTTAAAGCAGTGTATTAAACAGTACCTTTTAAACAATGGCCAATTACTAGCCCTTGTACCTTGCAACTTATTTTAAGTTAATATAGTTTAACAACCGCCGCCGCCCCCCCCCAACAAATTTTATTGAGCCAAATACACCCCAAAAAAATGCACTAGAATAACTCCTGACAAAAAGATTAGGGAACTGTTTGCGAAATCAAGCAATAGACTATCCGCTAGTTGTTATAATTGTTTGATGTGGGTAGATCAAAACCATTTCAGAAAATCCAAGATAAAACAAAATTGCCTATAAATTGACAAACACGGAATCTGGCTTTCCCCCCAGATCTTGGCAGTATGGCACCATCTAGGCAATAACTTTGGAATTGCAAAGGAGGCTAGAACAGTAAAATGACAAATATTTTATTTGAAACAAACAAATATTTACATTTTGGACCATATATTTTCCATATGACCAGACAATACATATAAAAAACACTTATAATATAAAACTTTCACATCAATTCTCTTGTATTTACAAATAGTCCTTTTATATACAATATCATTGACATCATTGTTCAGTCTAACCTTAGATTATCAACAAGGACAGACATGAAAATGGTGAATATAAAGATTTTTTTTTAAAACAATCTTTAAAAGACTTTATGGGTTGTGGTTAAGAAAAATAAAACCTGAGTTAATATGAAGCAGCTTGCTCAGACTCGTCGCCTTCCCTTTTGTGCAGTTGTGTGTATGCGTGTCCTTGGCTGTTCAGAGTCGGCGAATGTTCCGCTTGCTCTGCTTGCTACAGGGCAGGTGTGTGGCCACAGAGCCCCGAGACCCGGGGGAGCAGGAGCTACCCAGCACACCTGTGCGGCAGGCCGAGGAGCCATGGAAGGCGCCCAGGCAGAGGGTGCAGAAGTCGTACGCGCAGCTGGCACGCATGCACACGGCACGCTTCATGGCGGCGTCGTAGCGCGCGGGTGAGCTGCACTGCCTACAGGACTTCAACCCTTCGTCATTCTTTAGAGTCCTGGCAGCCTATGGTGAAGACAAACAAGTCCAATCAACAGTCAGCAGCTTCACGGTAATCTGATAAGCAATACTGTTATATGCCTTTTGTTATAATTTTGCTTAATTTCTTTCTGTTTGTTTTTTGCCCAAATATGCTTTTTGTAAGTCACTTTGGACAAAAGTGTCAGTCAATCTTAAACTACAAAATACAATAGGTGACAAGTTATGGTGCTTTCTATTTGTCTTGTAAATCATCGTACACCCACTCGTACAACATGTACGAATTAGTGGCGACAGGAACGCGTTTCTCTCGAGCCACGAGGGGCATTAGCAGGAGGCTAGTCATTGTTATTGTTTTGTGCTACATGTAGCCTCTAGCTAAACGGCTGGAAAACAAATTGTTACATTGTATTGCAGGCACAGCAAAACTGTGCAATGCATGAATTGGCGACCGGATTCAAGCAGCAATGTAATCTAGTGTGTAAGAGCATTACATCAACATTAACATGACCAACACAGTACATATGCAAAAAAAATACATGTCATCTCATCTCAACTATGGGCGCAGCCATGTTTGTTGTAAGGTCGTACGTCCACCTCGGGGTACCCTCAAGTACTCCGAGGTAAAGTGGGCGTGCCTGCCCAAAATGCCGCAAGAAAGCTGGGTAATTTACACTTTCCAACTCGGGCAGCGGATTTACGAGACAAATAGAAAGCACGGTTAAAGCAACATTACGAAACAATGTACTAGTTAGCCAACTATAAACGGTATACAAACCTGGCAAACACTACCCAGAGCCTTGTTAGCTCTGCTAGATGCTTACTAACATTCAATGCACTATCCTTTAGTGATAGTCAACAATGTCACATTGCAAAAGATTTCCCTTAATTTTTTTTGCAGCGTGTTCCAGCCAGGAATATATAACTACATAATGCACATCCTGAGGTAAATTGGTAAATGTTTGCAATTTCTGTTTGCCTTGAGTTTTTTGCCAACATTTGCAACAGTCTGAGGAGGTAGTTCTCCGCGAACATTCAATGGAGCTGGAAGTGTTACTGTTACAATGGAATATTTACACCAAATCGTTCAAATGTAACTGTTCAAAGAAAACATGTTCACCATGAACGTTCGCCACTGTTTGGCAAATTTGAACGCACCTCAGGATGGCTAGTGAGAACGACCATACCCAATCAAAATTAATTTGAAAATTATGCAAAAAAAGGTTGCCTGATAAAAGCATACCTTCAAAAGTGGCAAAGTGGTGTATAATGTTACTTTAGGAGAAGACAACTCTTTGTGTGTTTGAAGAACCATATCAGAAAGATAATACTAGGTAAGACCTTACCTCTTGGAATTTGTGGAACTGGCTTGTCTTCCTGCAGGTAGCTTGACCCTGTGGCGTGCCTTTGTTCATGACCACCTTCCTATCGGGGGTGCTCACTGGGGTGGACGTTATGCGTTGAATGGACGACAACACCACCCTTGATGGGGCGAAGTCTCGCGAAAAGGAACCAGTTGGTCTGTTTTCCTGCTGATAAATTAGAGAGACTATTTAAGAACTTCAGATCAACAACAGATAGCACGGAGGGGTGTTCACTCTAGCACACCAGGCTACTGAATGGGTTTTAACACACTGAACACAGAAACCTGCCCAGCAGGCCTCTCCACACCTTTCCTTGCATGTCATTAACATTGCTTACATCTGGACATTACCATATAACTGCCATTGGATATCTCCTAAGCAACAAAGACTTCCTTAGTACTCCTTACCTGTATTCTCTGTTCAGCTGCTCTGCAGCGCTCAAATGCTGAGCGTTCTTGACGGATGATATCTCTCCAAGTGTTGCTCACTTTTTTACAACTGAAGGAACAAAGAAACACTTAATTTAGAAATGCATTTTTTCGTAACACTAAACAAACACAAACCAAATGCTGTTGCTCTGAATCGACAGGACAGTGTTGATTCTGTGAATTGACAACACATACCTAATTAAGTCTGAGTCCTCAACATGCCTCAGTATCCTGCTGAGAATGTGCCTCATGTCTCTTTCCATCAGAGTGCTGAGAATGTCCAGGCATTCCAGACCCATTTTCCCACCAATGACATTCTGTAGGCCGCTGTTGTTTGCCAGTGTGCTTATGACAGACCAGTCATAGTTCTGGGTCTTTTTAAAGGTTTCTGACAATTTGCGACAAACTTGTTGTTGAAACCTCAGTATGGGAAGAGTGGAAGCTGACTGCCCAATTGTGTCTGGTGTGCTTTCTTCAATAAAGTGAGAAGAGCCACTCTCCTCCAGTCCCTCGCTGAAGGGCTCTCCAAAGTCCACATCGCTGTGCTCGTGGTGGCTGTTCTGAAGAGACAGATAGCCACTGTCCTCAGACTGTACATTACCTCTCACAGTCTCATCCTGTAATGTCCTTGCAAGAGGTTCTGGTGTGAGGCATTCTTTGTTTTCTTTGCCTTTAACAGCAGAGTCAGAGTGAAAAGTTACTTTCGACACACCTGGAGAAGGCAAAGACTTCACAGATACCAGTACACATTTTTTCCGGGGAGAGGAATTGTGGTCTGGTTCGTCCGCGTTGATGACACGATGTTCCGTGCAATATGAAACGAGGGATTCCGCAGACAGGGGGCACTTCATTTCCGTATTCTGGAGGGAAAAAGTGAAATTGGACATCAAAATAACGTTAAACAAAATCACAGCGGTTTTACCTCTTTAAGTGACAATGTATTAAAAGATATACTTGTTAGTAGGCAAAAACTACTAACGAATCAGATATGGCTATCGTTGAGAACAGTTTCTAACTTACACAGAAATAAAGGGTAATAAAAAAAGACCAAAATATTTAAGGCCAAATTAGTTGAACTACCAAAGTAACAGTGCCCAACCACGTTAAGATATCGCCTTTATATTGTGTAAATTGAGCTAAATATGAGATTTGGCAAGCGACCCATTTCAAGTGGGCTACACTATTTTGTGACTAGGTGACCATGACTAGCACTAGGTGTAAGCTTTGGTCATCAAATTTAACTTTTATAACATTGATTTAGTTTCCACGTAGATAATATTGCTGTGCTAATGTTAGTCCAAAAGATGCAAACAATGTCAATACCAGCTGCAACTATAGCGTTACACTTAAATTATGGATTGCGCGCCATGAAAAACGGGGAGTTTAGCTAACTAGCAACAGCCATATATGCAACATGTTGCTAGTGTAACTACATTGACATGACTCGTTGAGCCACCTAGTTAGCATTCTATATCTTAACTTACCAGCTAAGATTGCTAACGTCAACTCGTGTCATAACTTTCATGCCATGGCATGGTATGCCAATAAAAATAGCTAAGGCTTATTATGGCTACGACAGACACCCTTAACATTAAACAGCAAATGTATCGTTAATGCTAAAGTTATCAAGACAACAAGCCAGCCAAACTCCTGGAGGGATTTCCCAATTCAAGAACAACCTCTGCAAGATATCCTCGCTTGCTATGACTTAATTTAGCAAGGGAACTAAGTAGAACCAGCACACAATTCTCCATAAGTCTTACCTTTTCACACGAGGACGATCTCTTTCTTTTGCCGCGAATGATGTTCATCTGATATTTTGTTGTATAGTGTCCACATAAAGAATTTAGCGGCAAACACAGACCCAGTGAATGAGGATGGTGAAAAAGCGCCAGTTAAGAATGGGTTTGAAATACGCGTACAAAATACACTAACCAATGAGAAGCAGCCGGGACTTTTACCTTTAACTGACTGAAAACAGGGAGTAACCAATGAACTACAGGATATATTCTGATGTCACCACGTTATAACGTAACGCTACGCGCCTGTACGTCCAGCAGTAGCAGAAAGGGAGGTAAATAAACAAGAAATGCAACGCACATTGATTTAAACGGTTTAAAAGTTTGGCGGTATTAAGTGGGTACAGCTAAACACCCTAATGCATTTTCTCTTGTGTTCTCTTGTGGCAACAGTCGATTGAAAAATTATTTTTTATTTATCAGTTGCATTTCAACAGCTTCTTGCATAAAGACACAACACATTAACATGCATTATGTCATAGACATAGATAGGCACGGTGCCTCGATGCCTGTGTTTTAAAACGAATAGTTTTAAATCCGTGCATTACCGGAAATCAAAGCAGTCAAAAACATTTGGCGGGACGACCACTAAACGAGTCCACGGAGAAAAGAATAGAAAACGTCAGGTGATGAGTCAGGTTAGCTCTCACTGTCCCCCAAAAGGTCCAGAAGGATTTCTTGTTGAGAGAACTGTTGTAGAGACACGCTCATTTCTTCTAATAAATCCTCTCCCAAGATAAATCCTCGGACATCATGCATCGTTTTCCCAATACGATGATCCGTGACGCGATCTTGTGAAAAATTGTAGGTTCTGATCTTTTCTGATCTCCCTTTGCTTCCAATCTAAAACAAAATTAATTTGAATAAAGTTTTTAAATATTTATAAAATACTTATTCCTATAAGATGTAACGCAAGATACACACAAACGAAAGCATATCAAGCACTAAAATAGTAATAAAAGCATAACACTAAAGAATATAATTTAAATAGCACTAGGCCTACTTGATCTGCATACACATACAGATAATAGATAGGCCTATGATTATAGAAGTTAAAGGGCTGACTCTTAAACTTTACTGGCCTACCTGTAGTTTACGTGTCTGGTATCTTTTACTTGTCTCTTCCTCCAGTTTCATGCTGTAAAGCTTGGCTCGGAGCACCTTCATGGCAGTTTCTTTATTCTTTATCTGGGACCGTTCCTGCTGACACTCAGATACCACTCCTAGAAATCCAAAGAGCCCCTAATTGATTAGCCTACTAAAAACTACAAAGAAAGACTAGTCTCCTGTTGCTGTTGTGTTGTTGTCAAATTTGACTGTCAGTTTATGGTTATGCCGAGTAGACTACACATAGCAAAACTTCACAGTAGCAGATCTGTTGTAAATTTGAACCATGTTATCCCTCTCCTCACCTGTGGGGATATGGACGATTCGTACAGCACTGTCTGTTGTGTTGACATGCTGTCCACCTGCACCACTTGCTCTCTTTGTTTCAATTCTGAGATCTTTTGCCTGAATGGTAAATGTGATCTGAAAATCGGAATAACATTTATAGTCAGCTAAATATGGTAGCATAGGCCTAACAACAGGAGTATCCTGAGTTGAACATACAGCAAATTTTCCAAAAATTCAACCAGTAGGCTTTTGCTGATATCAAATGAAACTGTGTGTTTTAGTAGACATTCTTTGCTTTGATACTCTGTATTCAACATGGTTCCTTATGGTAGAGGAATGAAACTATAGAGGTCGGATCAATATGGTGATGAATGATTCCCTAACCTCTGTAGGCTGAGGGAGAATTGCAACGGTCATTGTACTGGTGTGCATGCGGCCCTGTTTCTCAGTTTTGGGGACCCTTTGCACGCGGTGGACTCCAGCTTCAAACTTCATCTTCTTATAGCTCAAGGGCCCACTAATACTGGCACTCCCATGTCTCAATCCACCTATTTGGAAAAAAATATATATGGACACAGGTATTGATAAAGGTACACCATTATGTGTAGTTCCTTAGTCATTCTCTTGATGACCAACTGTATTGTATGTTTTAGGTATGTTGGATTAATGTAATTCCCCCAGACAGAGTATACTAGATACATGTGCACACAAACAGACACTACCCCATCACCAAGGACAGACTGGAGTTATAACTCGGCTATACAAAACAGGAAACATAAAGACTATGCAGGTAAGCCATATACAATAAAGAGATCAGACATAGGCACACACAAGATTTACACCATCTGTCGACTTCAGTCCTGATTTCTGAAGGTAACAACAGTCAAAAAATAAAAAATACATACAACAGCAAGAGACCTCACAAATAAGTCATTTGCAGTATAATTGTAAAGGAATTATTATTATCATTGTATAAAACACCTGTGTAAACAGATATATAATTAATCTCTGTGATCAAAAATATTATGCTGAGTTTCAAGGACACAGAGTTCGAGTTGGGACACACAGGAAAAGGCCCCCCACATCTGAGTGTGTCTGTGCGTAGGTTTTGAGGAAAGTCACGCTGAAGGAGACAGATGTCTGGCATCCTGTTTCTTTGTGTATCTCTGTACAATAAAAGACACTGCTTTTGGGCTGCAGGTTCGGAGACTGATGGTGAGGGGTTTCATACCTTTCACTAGCACTCTCTCCTCGTGGCGCCAAGAGTCTGTGAGCAAACCAATACTACGTGTTGTGGTTCTTGTGTCTATATGTTGAGGTAAATTCCTTGACATTACTGTATCTAATATTTTCTCAGATTATTCTGGTATAGTGTTAGCCTGGGTTTCTCCATGCTGCTGTGCCAGGCTAAGATAGTGTATTTTTAGATGATGAAATTACTTCCATCTTAATAAAGCATATTAACAACTCTGTGTCCTTATGTGAACATCCTCCCTTTCAATTCTTAATATTCACACAAAATGATATGTCAGTTCCTGCTGACCTATTTCGCTGGATGTGTACTCCAGTACATCAAATCCCCATCCTTGGAAGGCAGCAAAGCTCTGGTACATGTCAAACATTTCTGATGTAAAGAGCATTGCCTCCTGTCCTCCAACCCCAGCCGTGACTTCAAGGACTAGATCACTCATGTCTGATTCCTCGGCAGGAATGATGAGAGACAGGATCTGAAAGTAAAGGGGGAATTACTTCTGGCAAAAGTGTCAAGTTGTTTTGATAATGGAACCAATGTGACTACTGTTATTAAAACAATGCTGGAGCATATAGGCCCACCGTTTGTCTCAGGTCTTGAATAGCAGTCTGGCAAGAATCTCTTTCCATTTCTGCCAATTCACGTAATTCTGGGTCATTGTCTGAAATGGCAAGCATGTAATCACATTTCAAAACATGTTAAGTGCACAGGAAATCTTGGACAAGGATTTCAGTTTAAGACATAATCAATCAGATCAAAATGTTCACCCTTAAGTAAAGCCTCGGTTTCTTCAAACTCTTTCTGTTTTAATTTGAGGTCTCTGATTTGTTGGACCAACGGCGTTAAAACCGAGACTCGGATCCTCTTCTGACTTAGTTCCTCCTCGCCATGACTTTGATCTTCCATCGTGTTTATGATTTTCAAACTAGCCTCGTACTCATCTTCCATTTTCTTCAAGTATTCCTGCAACGATGGCTTGGAAAAGATTTCCTCCACTGATAAAATCTTCGACAGGAACACTGACTGAGTTACATGAAAACCACGAAGCGTTATCATGTGCCCAAACATCGAGAGAGTGTGAGGTGCATTTCTGTTCGTTTGCTGCCTTGCACATAAATGTTTGTGGTACAGTCTTTGTAGGCAGGGAGCATGACAGGTGTCAGAGACCCGACTCAGAAAGCATCTCGTAATCCGATCGAACCCACACTTACCATAAAGTAGCATAATCGACCTACTCCTGTTCATGGGTATTCCTCAAAACCAAGAATAAAGGCCACAGCTGTTGACTGGAACCTGAGAGTGAAATGAGCCATGAAAATATTTATGTACTGTCAATGATGCATTCTGTAGCAGCTAAATTAACTGCAGTATTTGGCTCAGTCTACTATTTTCATGTGTTCTCAAGGGCGCAGACATGTTGTAAAAACAACGCGTGCGCGATAAACATTTACCGTAATGACAGGAGAATATGTTCAGAAAGAAAATCATCATAATGCATTTAAAAGGGTTTTATGTAAATATGGGTATTACTTTCACTGAAATGGATACTTTCATGGAAAGCGCTTGACATTATACTAATATCTCTGTGTAGGCTACCTCAACGGCCAAGGCCTATGTGACTATACAAATATAATGAGATGTTACTGCTACACTGTTTACAGGGTATATTAGCACATATATGCACAACCCCTGCCTGCCTGCCTCCCTCCCACAGCCTGGATTGTGCCCTTACTTAATACTAAACACTTAATATTTGACCAATGGCTGTAACCCTATTAATTCAAACTATTCTTGCACTGCTATAGTTTTTATTTTATAAAATCCTATACAATTTTATATTACTTTGTCTACATTATTCTCTTATATGTCCATATTTATTTTATGCTGGTCTCTAGACTTTATTCTTGCACCTGCTGTTGGACTTACTTATTTGCACCATCACCATGACTCACTCTCATAGACCACCTTACTATGCATACATTAACCCAGGCTGAATTTCCCTTTGGGGATCAATAAAGTATCTATCTATCTATCTATCTATCTATCTATCATGTAATAATCTTGCATCTTCATTGTGCAGCTATACCCATACATTGTCAGCAGGTGGCGCACAAAGATTTTGGATACTTGTCTGTAGTAACCCTAGCACTGTGCACCTTGGCCTTGGTCTAAGAGCTGCTTACATCCAGAAAAGCTCTGATACTTTCTTGGACGCAGACGTTTATGAGTCCATTGCTGTGGTTTGATTACCTCATTTGAAAGCCAGATTTAGTGATGTAGCATATGTGGTGCTCAAGAGCTGATCAAGCAAGCCAAACATGTTGTTTACTATCCTGGGCTTTTAGAAAAGACTGACCTGCAGGAAAAACATGCTGTGGGCCTGCTTAGTTCTGATATTTGAAAATTGAAAAATATATGTATTCCAAATAGTATAAAACAGTGAGGTCAAACTCAGAATATCTGAGTTCATTGCAGTCTGCTAAAGAGATAGTGACGGTTGACAAATAAGAAATTAAGAACAAATCAAAATCAGCTGCTAGTTCTATAAACAAAGATTTTAGAATTCCATAGAAAAAACATTGGTATATCAGCCAACGACACACCCATGGAAAAACATTTTTTCATTTCATTTCAGAACTTGTATAAAACATTGTATTTGCAGACAAAATACAGATTGATAATCAAGCAGGCACAATTGTTCTATTATAAGTTATACCCTGAATATCACTCTTTTTTGCACTTTGTTCCAAAGGTAGAATCTAGGGCCTTATATAAAATCAATAGGCATGCAGTACAAAGTTATAATGGTCCTGCCATCCTACAAAGTTTAGCGCAAGCTAGAAATAATACTTTAAGATATTAATGCCCAAACAGGGCTTCCAAGATCTAAGGGCAAAGAAAACATGAAAACAATCTGAGACAGTGCTGCAACTATTTTGGTCAGATTTGACATGGAATGAGCCACCTTCTAAACTGGGGCAGGTGCTCTCAAGGTGTTCTACTGCTTAGGGAAAGTCAATGAACTGCTCATGAAGTAATACAAAATGTCTAAGCCTCAGTTACAGTAATACAAAATGTCTAAGCCTCAGTTACACAGTCCCACAACATTCAAACAGTAGTCCTACGTAGCTACGTAGCTAAATTTCATATAGCCTATCCCAGTTTTACTAATAACTCGCAATCTCAAATAGAGAGTAAAAAGAAAATGACCCACACACAATTTTCTAGCTGTTGTCCTTTAGGAGGCACTATAGATCAATGTCCCAAATGACATCTTGTTTCCAAAACTACATTTCCTTACAGTTTCATACTCTCTTCTGCTAACTTGTATTGTTACACTGCATACTTTCTCAGGCGGAGTCATCTCATAATCATTAAGACACCTGAACGATGTAGCAGTCAAGCCATAGGTTGTGTGGAGAGTTGCACTGACGGGGAACTAGTAGCCAACATTTGATTGTTCTGGGGACATTTTAGGGGAGTTTACCTGGAAGGGGATACTTTGGGATAATCTTGTTCAGAATTCATGGGCTACCACAAGTCTACACAGCAGAAGCCATGTATTTTCTTTATATCTTGGTCTGCAACTTTATCCAACGGTCTCCCATCTTAAATGTTATATGGTTTTCTTTGTTTGTATTTGTGTTGTGTGCATTGCATGCTGGCCTGTCTTTGACATGCTCACTTATCATTTCAGTTGGACATCTTGATCCATATAGGCTGTGGGTTGAGTAGGATACTCATATTGTTTCTAAACAAGCTACATTATTGGAAACACTATCCAATATTTCAATATCCATCTCTTTGTAGTTTGAGGCTTTTCTTGATAGTTACTTATAGAGCAGAGGAAATGTGAAAAAGAAATGTAATTAATCATGCAAAGCACAAACAATGTGCACAGCATGTACATATAAAGCTTTTCATTTGACGTAAACAGCACAATCAAATGTTAGTCCCCTGAACACATGAATGGCCAATGCCATTGTCTGAAATGTCCAGCAATGGCTAAAAAAATCTCCAGACTGAGCAAGTGTGTCCTGCAGATTGGGTAATCAGGTCAAGACCTCACATTCCTGAGCAGCTAGCCCCAGGAGAAAAAAGAGGGCTAATCTTCTGCAAAGTTACATACTAATTATTCAAGGGAACTGAATGAGTTTGGCTGATATGGGTCAGCCTGAAACTTGTGCTGTGTCACTATAGATTAGCTTACTACACCTTTTTTTCTCAGGTTAGGGGGTGCATTAGTTTGCTAAAACATTAAGTTATTCAGTGAAAACCCAAATGCCCCAATGCCAGCGGCCTGAGTTTGTATTGATTTTTCTGATACAAATACATATTTAGCTCATAGGGTGAATGTGTAAAGTGTGACCTGACAAGGATGACTGACAGTCAGATATTAATGAAACAAAGCACTATTGTCCTATTTTCATTGTGGATCCACACCCATTTTATGGGAGACTGTTGTGGGAGAACACCCACAAGGACGTAAGAGAGGATCCAGCTGCAGAGTATGTACCAGACGACCTTAGCCTTTTTTATGTTGATTGCACAATAAAGGATTCATAAGGAGTGCTGGAAAAATACAGAGGTTCTCATGTACATCTCATCTCATGTCCATCCGATTAGGCCTAAGGATACAGAAATACAGTAAGCAAATCCTCTCTTGATATCCTGCTCAAAATAAGCTCTGGATATGATATGAAGGGATTGTGATCAGCTGTAGTTCTACTCTGTGTCAGAAAAAAATGGAATCTACAACTAACTACAACCACAACAAATATAAGCCAGATTTGATTTGATTAGTTGCAAGCTATTGTTGAGTCAATACAAAGTATGTTGTCAAGATATTCAGAAGTCTTGGTGATTGTCCCATTATATTATGAATCTGATGTTTTGAAAGCTTACTGACAGTTTCCAAAAATGTGAAAATGATAAAAAATATTATTCTGATGACCTCAAAGGACCCCAAAGCTATAGTCAGGACAGACACACACAGCGACAGAAGCCAGGTCACAGGCACAACAACAGTCAAAAGTCTGACCCCGATACTTGTCACTTTCTTGGTTTGTGGTGGGTCATTCCACGTCAATTGAACCAGGGCCCACGCACTTAGGTCTCAAAAAGATCTGAAAAAATTACCAGGTGTACCTATGTTATCCAGGAGACACACTGTAAAATTACTCTTATGTAAAATCTATACTTTCCAAGATACAGCCTATTTTACAGGGGGAGGGGGGTGTCGATTTTGGTCGGCCTCTTTTTTTTGTCAAAGTTCACAAGCCCACAGCGCAATAACTAAACCATGTAGGAGGCTCAAATTTTGCTTGCTGGTACATAAATAAGAATAGTATGTAGCAAAATCGTCACACTTGGTCTGGATGATCCTGCATGGTCATAGTTGTCCCTCAAAGTTGATAAAAAATGTATTGGAGTTTTTGGCTGGGCTATGTTTAGGCCTTCAGAAGACATATTTGTACTCAACATAGGCTCTTGATTTATTTTCCTTACTGAGATAAGTAGAAACACTCTCACAAAAAGCAATGAACAGAAAATAAATCCCTTCAGGGTCTGAACAGCAGACCTCACAAGTCTGAAAAATAATTTTGGTTATCATTTTCAGAGTGCCCAAACACCTTGTGGGAATATACAAATATTTTTTTAATATGTTTTTGTTTATTCTCCATGATCCCTTCTTTTTAAAAACACCAATTTGACTTGTCTTATGAAAATCTTTCTTTTTTATTTTCCACCCTGAACATGGGCAAAATGCCCCATTGATATCAATATGTTTTGTATAGAGCTACCACAGGTTACTCAATACAACCACAGGTGGCACTGTGGTAACTCTACACAAAACATATTGACCATGCAGGATTATCCAGACCAAACATGACGATTTTGCTACATACTATTCTTATTTATGTACCAGCATGCAAAATTTGAGCCTCCTACATGGTTTAGTTCTTGCGCTGTGGGCTTGTGAACTTTGACAAAAAAAAAGAGGCCGACCAAAATCGACACCCCCCTCCCTCTGTAAAACTGGCCGTATCTTGGAAAGTATTGATCTTACCTACAGTAAGAGTAATTTTACAGTGTGTCTCCTGGGTAACATAGGTACACCTGGTAATTTTTTCAGATTTTTTTGAGACCTAAGTGCGTGGGCCCTGGTTCAATTGATGTGGAATGACCCTGGTCTATTTGTGTCCGTCCATGTGATAGGTCAACAACAACAAAAAAAACCCACAGAACTAGGGCTCACACCTGTTAGCCTACTTCCGTTGAACATCATAGCCTACTATTTATATGTTGACAGGAACATGTGGTTTGAATGGAGTTGTTTTGAGACCCCTTAAATCACCAAGCTCCACTGGCAGCCTGTAGCCGCTGGCATCAAATTCACATTACTAATGCTGGCCTACAAAAGTGATCTCCGGTTCTGCACCCGAAGAACACTGCCTGCCACTGCCACCTGGACGCTCACAGCAATCCAAACTATTCTTATCTGTGGTTCCCCGATGGTGGAACAAGCTAACAGTTACTAACAGAGCAGGGGTGTCCCTATCTATCTTCAAAAACCTCTTGAAGATCCAGCTCCTCCAAGATTACCTCCTCTCCTAACACTACTAACAACCAAACACACTTGCACTTACCATGACTTTCTTTTCTTTTCTGTCTATCACCCTGATTTAACTTGACTCAGAACTGTCATTCTATTTCTTATGCAAGGTAGCACTTATTATTAGGCCACACTATTGTCTCCTATTCACACTGTAGGCTACCTTGATAGTTCTCTACTGTTTGGAAGTCGTTGAACAAAAGTGTCAGCTCAATGTGAATACATGTAAATGTAAATAGTGTAGTTTACATCACAATATCTGTTCATTGGCCCCATTGCAGGCCTCTACCAGACAATGACACTTCTCATCAGGAAGGCCAACATAATTTACTAAGGCCTTCCCTTACAAAAAATAACTGCAGTTTTTCAAGCATAAGGCATGCATAAATTCATACAGTATTTTGGAAATGAAAATTTGCATTGCACTGCACTTTATGTGCATGAATACAGTATTTTGGACATGAAACTGCTAGGTCTACTGCATTAATTGTAGGCTACTTCAGAATAACTGCAATAGGGCCTGTATTTTGTTATAACTGCAGTTATTTTTGATTAGGCCTATAGTTTAAAATAAACACCTCACAATAATAGCCATATCGGTCCTACCCTGCTGATAACTTGTGCAGTGAAATGGCAAGTTTCATTCAGAGAACTAGAAGCTAGTGCACTGTTTCCACAAGCCACAACACTTACTGCACTGAAGCCAAATAGACTGGTAGGCCTATTTCGTCTAAAAAGCCAATTGTCTCTTTAAGAATCAACACAATACTCCACAGTGACGTGCATAACTAACATGCTTCACTCGCCTAACATCGTCTACAGCCAGTCAGTGAAAAATCAATGCTACCAGAACAAATCTGTATCCGTGTAGGAATTAGAACTAGCAACTTGGTAATGCGGACTTGTACGGCCTTGATGTGCAGCGAAGCTCGAGTTTTGTAGTGGGTCGCCTGCAGTGCTGTAGCGAACCCAGGGAAAACAAACCTATAAACTTTGTAAGCAACACTCGCACACGCGTGGGAACATGTGAAGCAGCGAGTCAACTATTTTACGTGAGTCGATTCTCATTTTTTTTCCACTTGTGTAAGGATCCTGTTCTAATAATATACGTAATATATTATAAACCTAATATCGTGTGTAGCCTACATTCAGTAGACGTATGACAGCCCGTCTCCTACCTATCTACCTTCACCAGACTGTGAACGTCAATTAGATGCGGTTAGGCTATTCACTGTGCCCGTAGATCACAATAAACTGTCAATTTTGTGGCGACCGAATCAGTGCAGGTGCAGACTTCTAATCACAGTGCCCAAAGGCTGACGATGAAATGCAAACAATTTCAAGGTCAAAATGAATAATTGCTACCTTGCAAATTATCGCATTGCGCTGCTGAAATGTCAAGGTGTCTCCTGTCGCATGGTAGCAAGTGGTGATGTCGGAGTGTGAGTAGCCTAGGCTACTTCAGAGCGAGTGCTGAGTGCACCTCGGCTATCCACTCAAACGCACTGTAGGCTACTGCAGATGCTCCTGTCTTTCGTAGTCAACCTATATTTAGCAACTGATGTACTGTGAGCTTGAAAATGCAGGAATGTGTTAAACGTGCAGTCTTTATCTTTAATTAACGTGTGTATGTGTGTTTGGTCAGCTGAAGCGGATGTTGTTCCCCTTAAAGATAGATAGATAGATAGATACTTTATTGATCCCCAGGGGAAATTCAAGGTCTCAGTAGCATACAGACAACACACACACATTCACTTACAGCAGAAAAACTAATTAAAAGTATATAATATAAAAACACAACCAAGCAATAAGGACAGTAGAAGATAAAGAATATACTAAAATACAAATTATACTAACTAACACTTAATCTAAATAAATTCTAAAAACAGTATCCACATAGTGGTGATTAATCAATCAAGAGGCACTTGCAATGACTGAGGCAGGGACTGAGCCTGTGATTCTCTGTGCATAGTAAGGTAAGGTAAGGTGCTCTGTGTGAGTGAGTGTCACGGTGATAGTGCAAATGAGTAAGTCCAACAGTGCAAGAATAAAGTCTATATATATATATATATATATATATATATATATATATATATATATATATATATATATAACTATTTTAAGAAAAGGTATAAGTGTGGCCACAGTTCGGCTGTGGCATGGAGGGAGGGGTTATGCATATGTGCTAATGTGCTAATATAGCACGCAAACAGTGAGGCAGAAAGACAGTGGTAAAAAGTGGCTAGTGGACAGACAGTATCCAAACATGGAGGGGGTGAAGAGGCAGACAGACTATGCAGAGAAGTAGGCTTATACACTTTTTGAATAGGCAAAAGTCGCCTAGCCTACTTTGTGGTCATATGGTAGGCTATTTTAGACCCATGATGCAGATGTTTAATGTTGCAGCTGCAGAAACCACAAGGCTGCCCTTAAAAATAGCCTTTAACTGGCATTGTGTCTGTGTCATGTGTATCCAAACAATCAAAACTTCAAGAGATTTCATCAGTTTTTCCAAACTTGTACAATTTATTACAACTCCATCGTTAATGTGTTTCATGTAGCCTACTTTGTAGCATCGTTCTTGAATTTCCCCTGGGGATCAATAAAGTATCTATCTATCTATCTATCTATCAAACCTGACTGACAGCTCGCTTTAAGTTTGCATATGTTATCATCAGCTCGATGGCCGCTGCTGGTGTATCTTTCTGAGATTAGCCCTGTGAGTTGCTCATAGGTTCTTCATTTTGCAATGTGGACTGTTATCCCTATCAGCAGCATCAGCAGCAAGGATCATGATACAGGTTTGCTGCAGCTGGCAACAGAAGAGTGCCCCGGGATGTATCATCTGCTTCATAAAGCAGCGCTTCTGTGAAGCAAACGACAACCCACCAACACATGCCAAGGTGTTTTGAATATGAAGCACTGGCACAAACAAGTGTGCTGACATTATTGAACTTGCACAGACACATAAGCTGCTTCTTAGTGGTGGATAATTGTGTATAAAAAATCTTGGTATTCCGTGAACCCGCTCTAGGCTACTACCCGAGGAGTTAACTGACATTTTGCATTTCAGTAGTGAGCACAGAGGGATCCATAACTTTTTGGCAATGAGATTGGGTTGGATGCCACAGACATGAATTAAAAAGGCCATTCGAAGAGGCTGGGAGGACATTTTGGGAGAGTTCATCATGTGTCTATTCAAGGGCAGACAACCACATCCACAAAGGTTGGCGTGGTACAGATAGATTTTCATTATAAACAGTATAGTGTAGTGAGGTTTATAATTTGTACAGTTTAGTTATATTTGTTGGTGTTTTCAGGCCTGTATCAGGACAGTGAAGAGATGACCGACCGTCAAGGAGAGAAATGGGGAGAAGGTTCAGGAAATTTCCTCAGGCCGGCACCTAAGTCCGCTCGTGCTATGGGCCACTGGGGCCACCGCTGCACCAGGATCTGCCCCCCTCCACTAAGTTTATAATTTTACTTATTTTAAAAGCCACTGCAACTATAGTTCTGGATTTCCAATTCGGAAAGTATGATGAAAAGAAAGGTTTCCTACTCTTGTGCATTCTGTACGTTATGTTTGTCTATTTCAGGTGTTTTAAACCTTGGTCTGCAGCTTGGTGGGAACACACACACATAGTCTCTAAAGGCCAAAACTAATTCAAGGTCAAGTGTCTGTTGTAATTCTTAGTTATTGGAATGATAACAGCAGTAAGATCTACCATAATATGATCTTTGTGTTCACTGAATACATCCTGGCCCAATCTATTTAGCACCACCCACTATGGGTCATGTAATGTATAGAATGTTAATTGGGTCCAGAAAGTCCTCTTTCTTCTACAAGGACTTTGTATTTACATTGAAATAGGGTCATACTCAGAGCATTTGCTGTCTTAGGTGGATGTAGCAAGCCAGAGCCTTTCTGCTGAGCTATGAGAATGTGATACTAACAATTAACTGGTGGAATGTTGGATCTCATTGCTGGTGAGAAAACATGGCAACACCGACACAGTATATTTAACACAAGGGCAATGGAATGGGAAACTGTGAAAACGCAGATGACTGGATTGTTTGAGCTTAATAATCTCATTAGTACTAAGACGTGAAAATATACTCAGTATCACTTGCTTGCTTTGAGTAGTGAAAGGGTCTGTTGATCTTATCGGTCATGAAAAGTTCATTGGAAAGATTGTGTTGTAGACCTTATACAGTTGAACAGTCGTTTTTATTTAAGAGTCCAGTCTTGATAATAGTTGTTTTGCAATTTGACAGGTGAAGTATGTTGTGTGTGCGTGGTATGTTAAATGTCGCCACGCTCCACATGTTGTGTACTATGTTATATGGGTGTGGTATGTTGTATGTGCATGCTGTGTGGGCATTGTATAAGAAGTTAGGTGTGTGTATATAGGTGAAGTGGATACGCACTGATGCTTTTCACACGTGAAGTTCCTAATAGAAAAATAAAGTTCTTTGAATTGAATTGACATAATTCAATATATTTCTACTTTCACTGTTTAGACACACACAGACCACTTATAAATGGAGGTAAACAAATCATTGCAGTAAAGTAGTGAGTAGGTGGTACCACTAAATGATACTAGTTTTATCAGCCAGCTGTCTGGTTATTCAGTATCGGCTTGGCAAAGAGGCTAATTCCTTTGCAGCAAAACCCTGCTGAGTGAGCCTCTGCCAATTGCTGACAGGCTGACAAAATCATCACTGTGGGCAGAGTATGCTGCTGTGGTGTTCCAGTGTTTGTCTAAGCATGGCTTGGAACTTTAACTCAAAAGTTCTAAGCACCTGCTTCGTTTGGCTTTGACCAGCCAGGGAGAAAATCAACTCAAGGTCAACAGGGAATGTTTGCCGCCACATTCCAGAACATATTCACATCAGAGTTACTCTGATGGCTAATGACTGATACTGAGCAGCAACAGCACCCAGTCATTCTAAAATAGAAGCATTATGTCTAAGGGGAGCCTAGGCTGTCGCTCGTATTTTAAGCCCTTCTTACCCTCCCACCAAAGGATGATGGGAGAACTTAGAGTATTACATATATATCAGAAGGTGAACTGAGATAAACAAGCACTGCATGCTGATCAGGTGGATTTCGTTCTTCCTCTGCATTATTTCGAGCTAATGATTTTGTTTGGATTTATTGGGCTGTTAGTGTTGGAAAGATGCCAACAGAAGTAACTACTGTAAGGATAACAGCCTACCCTGTATTTCTCTCTCCCTATTATCTGATGGGCGATCTCATACTCTGTATGCTGCTTCAAAGATGGCAGAGAGCTGACAGAGGCTTTTTTTGATCACAGCTTCCAGGCGCTGCTGTCCCCTTTTTTTAATATTTTTTTTTATCTGATTTATTACAGTCTTAATCAGCACTGTGCCTCTGCAGTAAGGAGTAGGAACAGATACTTGCGGTGGAGTATTTGGTGAGAAGCGTAGAAGGAATTGAAGCGCTTGCCAAAATGCATCTGAACTAAAGCTAAGGAGGGGTGACTTGCTTGGCAGTCAAGACATTTGTCCAGGCTGCCAACATGCCTCCTCTGTGGAAGCAGCACTGCTAAGATGACTTCTGAAGTATCCTCACAATGTAGCAACATGTGACATGACTAAGACTGGCCACAACAGCATTAACGCTAATCTCAAACTGCTCTGCAGTTTGCTAACACCCCGCCAGGTGTATAGATGGGGTATGATTTATTTCAATTCATTTATTAAAGTTTGACATTGCAGGGTGCATCAGCATGAAAACAGTTTTTTAAAACATTGTGCAACCACATAGAATTAAAAAAAAATATATAGCCTGTAATAAATAGTTCATTAGAAAAAATATATAAGCTTGGTCCTAAAGAGGGTAAAGTAAGGCTCCATTAAATAAGATTGTTTCTAAATTGGAGTACTGCAGTCAGCTTTCTCATACACACCATTACAACAGCTTTCGCATTAACTATGCCTCACAATGTAGCCACAACTGAGCACTCGGCCTTTAAGGTGAAAAATAAAGTTATATTCTGTAACATTATTTATTATAACCTATTTCTGACCCAATTACTTGTAATTGTAAGTAAGGTATATAGGGATAGGGATCAACCATCAAATAGGCCTTTGTGTTTAGTGGGCCATGGGACCTTGGAGAAAAGACATGTGACTGGGAATTAGTTCTGTAGTCTTTCAGACTGGTGGAGACTCTCAGCACAGCACATGTCACATGTAGGATGTTTATCAGTGTCATGGGGCATAGAAAACCTTACAAGAGAAGCGCCCCCCCCCCCCCCCCCCCACTCTCTCTGGAAAACAAACAATCGTTTTTACCTCACTTGAGTTGCTGCAGCCAACAGTTACAGCTTCCAGACAGCTCCCATGTTCATGCCCCTAGAGCAGGGGTGGGCAAACTTTTTGGCTCAAGGGCCACATTGGGTTTTGAAAATTGGCTGGCGGGCCGCACATACCCCCACCCACCCCCCAACGACACACAAACACACACACACAAATACATTTTTTATAGCCTATCATTTAGTATCAAAAGTATTTGTTTTCAAATATTTATTGCTTAAAAAATACTGCTAATTTGATGCTGTTTAACTAGAAGAATACGCCTGGATTCAGGGGAAAATAGGGCAGGGGGAATGTCTGATTTCGAGCAAAGCTTTTTTCGATAGCCAATCGCGGAGAGGTGGCAGACCTTGTGAGTATGCACATGTACTGGTATGGGAGTTTCATGAAAATACCGCCGACAGCGAACTAACAAGCAAAACGATGACGTTTAGTTTGCCTTTGTAGCCATCTCTGGTTAGCCTTTGCTTAGGCAAATGAGACCTAACTTCTGCAGAGGTTGAAAACAACAAACTTCAATTTCTTCAAAAATCGACTCTAAACATGCTTTAATTACGTTTGTATCAGCAGCCATTTCGCACTGGTTTCAGTAGGAACTTGCCCACCCCTGCCCTAGAGTGTAGTGCTGTAGCTGCCTGGCTGCTTTAGCTGTTGGCTGCAGCAACTCGAGCTAGGTAAAACTGATTGTTTTCATTTAATTTCTCCTTCAAGCACTTAAGCAAGCACAGGTCTTCTTACAAAAACCTGCCCACGGTTTCACATGTGCAGCTGTCAGCAGTGCATTAAAACTACTACTTTGAGCTTCGTCTCCATAAATGTATCAGTTAACTCTCTAATCTCTTGACGCTGATAAATATCTGACTTGAACCTGGAAGAGAAGTATAAGTAAGTATAAGTATATATACTCTTTTGGTCCCGTGAGGGAAATTTGGTCTCTGCATTTATCCCAATTCGTGAATTAGTGAAACACACTCAGCATACAGTGAACACACAGTGAGGTGAAGCACACACTAATCCCGACGCAGTGAGCTGCCTGCTACAACAGCGGCACTCGGGGAGCAGTGAGGGGTTAGCCGTGCTCAAGGGCACTTCAGCCGTTCCTACCGGTCGGGGTTCGAACCAGCAGCAACCCTCCGGTTACAAGTCCGAAGCCCTAACCAGTAGGCCACGGCTGCCCCTAAGTAGCAGAAATATTTAGATCTTTCTTTTTTGTGAACACAGCCAAGGTTAATTAAGGTCACACAGACTGATTTAACCTTTTGTTTTTTTGGCACGAGGCCAGTTAATAATGACAACCCTTCATGATCTACGGGGCTGTTCAAGCCAGTTTTCTGAGCACTGGCAGAGAGTACCACATACCTGTTGTGGCCAAAATCATCTATACCCTTTTGAGAGGTCAATGTGGACTCCACTATGCAGGTCCAGTCATGCAGCACGCTATCAATGCTTCACTAGTGTGAGATGGATGGGGATGCTAACGTTACAGTTGTGTTCTGTAGTTTCCTGTGGGCGCGTGCCTGGGCAATGGTTTTGATTGCGCTTTGATTCCTTTGCCAGCTCCGCCTCAGGTCTGATGTACAGTAACAGGAGAAAGATACATTCACCGAGCCAGACAGACTCTGTATCTGTCTGTCTGCAGATTCCCACTTCTCTGGCGTGTCGGAAGAACAGTCCTCAACAGTCATGATGTCTCTAGAACATTTGGAACTTAATGAGTTGTGAGGTTGATCAAATGTATTTGAAATTCTTTGAAAACCAGTCACTGGAATCTCATTTTGACCCTGTCTGCATGATATCAAACCCCCATTTTTTCAGGCAGATGGCTTCATTTATGTCAACAGATTCGAACATTTGTCCTGTCTGTGGAATGTCAAAGTGACTTTTTCACATAGTTTTTTCCTGTTTTCCTTTCAATCCTGTTTTATAACAGCTAATAATTCATTGTAATCAGTCATGTCTCAGGAATCCATTGCTTTTGTAATGTTAAATAGTCATTAGGTAGTAGCTGATTGATGGTATCATTAGCAATGATATAAAGAAAAAAGAAAACTAAATAGCCACTTAACTGATTACAAAAGTCTTATGATATATACACCTATACCTCAAAAATATACCTCTTCAACATGGTTCTCATGGAACGGAAAAATTTACAGTATAGTTATCATTGAATCTAATGCCACAATCATGAAAGACATTAGAAGGAGACCGTTGACAATGCCGCTCATATTTCACGTCATATGCTGGAGAGATTGTCACAGTGTTTAGGGTATAGACTTTTCCCTGGGTCCTGTGCCAGGTATGTCATGTGAAGTGCTCTCTGAGACACCACTGTGTGCCTCTGAGCACGACGAACTGAGAGAGAGAGAGAGAGAGAGAGAGAGAGAGAGAGAACTGAGAGAGAGAGAGAGAGAGAGAGAGAGAGAGAGAGAGAATTACATAACTGTGCTTGGCCCAGGGTCTCTCAGCCAACCAAAAAAAAAGTAAACTTTCAAACTCATTTCAAAGCCTTCCACAAGAAAAAAGAAATACTACTCACAAAGTTTCATTAAACCAATGACTGTTTAAAAAGATAGTTGTTGCACAGAACATTTGTTAAGTGATAGTGTAGTCGGAAAAGAAGTTCTACATCCCAGGTGTGCTCCCCGAAGAGGTGACTTAGTTTGCGGGACTTGTAGCCTACTTTGTGTGAGATGCTTGGGAAAATTCCATGTGAAGGGATAAGGAGTCTGACCCCAGAAGAAAGGGCAGAATGTTGAAAAGGTGCAAAGTTTAAGCTTTAGTAAGAAAAGGATGGATTATCGGGTATCCCAACTTTAACCCTAAAAATCTTAACCTACATGATGGTGTTGTAGTTATATGAAAGCATGCATAGTTATGTAAAAGAACTAGTAAAAAAGTATTTTTAAGCACATTAAACACATTTTACTGCTTAATGGCTTCCTGCTGACAGATAAACTTACTAAAGGGCACAACAAAACTGTGATATCATCTTTGAAAAACTAAAGACATCTGTGGTAAAAACCTAGCCTAGTGTCATGACGATTTTACACATTATTTCCTGTAAAAAAAAGTTTCAGAAGAATTTCATGAAAGGTCATCCTTGGCATCGAAGGACATTATATTCCATTCCATTTCCTTCCTCATTTAAAAATAGGGCCAAGCCTCCCACCGAAGCGAGCATCAGGGTGTCCAACTGTCAGTCACATAGTTGTGTACTACAAATGTACTTATTTCTCCTCCACATCCTGTTTTTCTTCCTTTAACAATATTACGCTGCACATCTGTGTGTGTAGACCTACATGTACGTGCATGGGTGTTTTTGTGGTGTGGGGTGAATGAATGGGTGTATGTTGGGAAGGGGGCTGGGGGTGGGGGTGGGGGGGTGGTGGTGTTTGTGGGACATGGTCTCCTTCAGTCAGAGTCACAGTCTAACCACTGAAACCTAGTTTTAGACCAGACAGGGAGTAGGTGGAAGCATGGATGTCATACACACAAATAACCTCTCTCTCTGCCCTCACTGTTGCCACACGTTTACAGCCAAAACCAAATGAAAACAAGGCCTGAGCCAGGTCTATTTTAGAAACGTCCAAATTTACGGGTGAAGAAGGCAGCCCAACGGCAAGGGCACTGCTGTCAGAGGGCAATAACTGTTTTGGAAATAGCCCCTCAATCCAGAGGAGCCTCTGACTAATGCAAGAGTAGAGAGTTATGCTTGGCAAACAGCTGGAAAATAAAGTTATTCCTCCACATGTGCACCAAGTTACCAGTGTCATCTTCTTCACTTAGGAATGTTACTACGTTAAGTATGTCTGATATAACTGTAAAGGGGAAAAAATGTCCACATCTGAAACAAAGCAAAGTCTCTATACTGCATTTTAATCTGTCAAAGGACTTCTTGGATTATGTCCACTTTTAAACAAATGCTGGCGAAAAGATCCCAAAGCCTTCCACTCCACTCTGTGAGGGACTGCACATGGAGTGAGTCATTGGGTAAGCAACAGTCCTGTCATGCTCTGCCAGCCCTCTCCGTAATGTTTTCAAGATGCTGCTGCGTTGCGTTAAAGGATTTAACAATCTGTGGAGTGCGGCACGTCTTCAGTTGCGGACTGAAACCCCTCAGATTTCCTGGTGAGCCACCTTTTGAAGTCATCGAGTTTGTATATAGAATTAAAACCGACACAAGTATATGATAATCGCAGCTATAGGCAAAAAGTGGCAAAAGGTGTATTGTTTGTGTTATCATAGGGATTGGCTCAAAGCTCTCGCAATGGGGATGTGTTGCATTTGGCTTTTCAAGGTTGCTGGCCCTTGTGAAGCATTTCGGCACCCTACCAGTCTCTCCTACTGAGATTATGACCACTCACAAACTCGCTGTTTACACAAGTGTAGACTTGAAAGGAAAAGGGCTGATGGAGTTTGTCAGCCCCTCTGTACTGTCAAAATATCCATATCGGTTCACTTTATGACAACTTCACAGTTCAGATTCGAGTGGGCGTTGTAGTGTAGGCCTACTTCACCCAATGAAAATGTGTATCAGATAACTTTGTGACTTATTGCATGTTACAGAATTAAGAACAGCATCTGCATCTGCAAATGAATATGCATACTTTATGACAGTGAGAGTTCAGATGTCAAGGGTTTTTATGGGAGGACCACTCCCTTCATAATAGTTCTCCAGTGGAAAGTTTCACCTGCAAACAAAACTCTTAGGTATTTGTAATACCTATGCTTAACAGAAAACGCTTATGTGCTTTATATTCTCATATACAGAAAACTGGAATGGTATAAAGGTTTATGATATAATTAAGAGCACCAACAGTTGGGAAACAATAATGGAAAAGTGCTATTTTAAAATGCAATAGAATGATATTGCCCAAATAGGCTATCATGGCATCACTGCCCATTATATTAGTTATATTAACAAAGTTTACCAAAGGGACATGGTAGTACACTCTTGCATATTTTTAGAATGGACTACTGTGGTCCACTTCAAAATCTGGGAAGTGAGATGATCAGAATAACTGCAGATCACATTACAGGAAGCATTGCCCTATATGTGTTCCTCAAAACGATGTCATCCAGAAATGATTGAGCACTTGTTTAAACTTACATATAAACATATGCCAAATATGAGATTATTATACAATACATTAAATTTAATTCCAGCAGAAGTTGACACTATTGGGACTTGTAGAGTAAACAACAAGTTGTTGGATTCTGCTGAAATTATTTCAACCTTTTGACCACTGTAATGCTTACATGTCTGTTGTCCATTTTATAAAAGACCATAATGTGCCATCACACTGGCCTACACCTCAGGGGCAGGTGTGCTTGGGTCATAAAGGCATAAAGGGACAAAGGGGACTCTCTTAAGATCCTCATGGTCTGGCCAGAATGATTTAGTGCTATATCAGCCTAGAAAAAGTCAATTTAAAGGCAGAATCACACAAAATCCTACACAAAAATAATGTGGTTCCATAGCATTATAGGCTATAACAGGCCTAACAATATAGACAGTACACATAATGTAGGTACTCTATTTTTTATTTATCTTTTTAATCGTGAAACCAAAACTTATTTGGTTAATAATCTCAAAATTAGCCCACATAATATAGTTTACTAACTGAACCTTTCATATCTCGAATATTCAAAACTGTAGTAGCTTGGTGGCGATCACGCTTGTGATGTGGGACGTCCCCCACTCGCTGCTTTTGTTGCGTTGAACTGAACATGTGCGTGGCGCGTTTATTCAGCGCGAATTTGCCTTCAGAAACCAAAGACTTTCTCGCAGGTGGATGAACCCCACATAGGTAAGACTACTTTGTCGTTTTATTACTAAATATTACTATATATTTACTAAAATATATGTACTGCTAGTTTTAAATTCAGATGATTGCGATTAACGTAATCACACCCACTGTATTTATTCAACCCAGCGCATTCATCTTACCAACACAAACTGGGAACAAATAAGTATACTTGTACTAGGCTACGTTACTTTATCCTTATTAAAGTCAGTCTCGGACATATAGGTTTTGGCAGGTTAGCTAGGTTCTGTTCTCCAAAAATAAATTTACCGCCTTTCCGCTAAAGGAAGTATTTACGCGCGAATTTATTTTTACACATACTTATCGTTAACACGTTGCTTCTATTTGGTATGTTGTGGTTGAAATCGATGGCAGTCTATATATATATATATATTGTTGTTGACACAAAGCCTCAAGTTTATGCTGTTGGAGTTGACCAACATGTTGGAGTAACGTTGAGGCATGGAGTAGAGGACGGGAGATTGATTGTTGGATATTTTAACTTCAGTGTAAAAAGCTGCTACTGCGTTACCCGTTAATTTTGGTGTACTTATCAGAGCGGTCGATAAGTTAAGTTGGCACCACACCGGAACAATATCTCTAAGCTGTCCCTCGGGTAGGCTAACGATAACTCACCTAGTTGTCAAAGTTTCTCTATTCAACGCGATTAAACCACCAGAACGTAAATATTGACTTGGTACCAGCTTAACGTTAAATGCCTTATGTGACGAAACGTTAAGGTGTAGCTTCACAGTAGTTATTCGTAGAATTCACAAAATCAGTTTGCGGTTAAGTAAACACGTGTGCCTGTATAGCTAACTCGGCTAATTGGGCGCACAATTCATTGTCGTGCTTGACGGACGCGAAACCGGCATGTGAGGTCAATTTGCGTGTACACTGTCTCCTCCTACCACTTCTTCCTCCTTTTTTTTGGCGTTTGGGTGCATTACCTCGCCGTGTCATACCGCTGTCGTGGTTAATTTGTATCATAGGCCGAAACTTTAACGCAAGACACTGGACATGTTGCTTTGTCGAAATCCTAAAATGTAGCTTCACATGTTTTGCGATTGCCTTTTAACTGATAATGTAACTCTCACACGGATGCTCGTGCTTACTCACATGGGCTCTATTTATGTACTCGGTGACATTTGAGGGCACCAGAATGCCTTCTTTGTCCTGGTGAGAAATTCAGGAGAACAGCTGGGGTGATGTGCAGGCTGTTTGCCCTCACTGGATGCACTCCATTCACTTTTCAGACGCTTATCAGATGAACGTTTGTTAACTAGAAAATGCAATTCCAGGGAATTACCATTGCATGTAAATGCAAAAAAACTGCATTAAATTACTTACAGTATGATTATTCAGATTACATAGACGTGTCCAGTATTCTTGAAAACCACTTACTTGATTAGATGTTAGCTTAGAGTATATGACAGTCAGTAAAAATAAATTGTTAATTCAATATTGATCAACATTCTTTGTTTTAATACAGCAGAATGATACTCAGAATACACTAATGAACACTTAACAACCAATGTAAGCTTGAAGTAAAAAAAAAAATCACAGTTGTGTATGTGTGTGTGTATGTATATATGTATATATATATACACAGAACTTGATAATGCCAATCATATTATCCTAAGACAGATCTATTTATCAATGGTAATTCTGAAATGGCAGCAAGAGCTAGAGGTCTCAGTTAATTGTAATAAATAGGTCACTTTTGATGGTGATATAGACTGAAGAACAAGATTCAGCACTTCAGATGATCAGTTTTAGACAGAACTTAGGTTAGAATCTTAATTTTCACACAGCACAGCTCAGGTCTAAAAACAGGTCTAACACCATAGCTGTTTCACAGATGTCACAGCACATGATTCAAATGTATGCATGCTTCATATAGTTGTCGGCATAGTCCTCCTGCAACAATATAATACTCAGAATGTCTCAGTGTAGATCTCAGATCTACGTCTATAGTTCAAAGGTATGTGCAGATATGTTGAGATATGGTCACATGTTTTTTAGGAATTAATGTTAGTGTTAATGTCAGCGATGTATGGTTGGCAGGATGTGCACACAGACAGGCACACACATAATGTAATACACGGTCATCACCACACCGGTCTGGTCTGGTCCCTAAAAGACAAAAGCAAACAAATTAGAGTTATACCAAAAACATGGAATGTGTACAATTGTTCAATACAACTTAGATATTTAAGTGAGGTTGTTGCACCATAAATCTGTAATGGTAGTTAAATATACTAGCCTATAGTATTTCACTGCAAACAAAGCAACATTTTGTGTTTTATTAATTTCTGTTTAAGGATAGTTGACAGCCAAACCGTTTAAAGTAAACAGCTTAGAACACTTTGTAGGCAAAGGGTGTGTTGTTGCTGTTGATAATCATAAACTGAGTCTTAAGGGCCAATCTCAATTCTCTATTTTACCCCTTCCCCTTAGTTTTGCGCGTGCACGTGAGACGAAGGGCTATCTCAATTCTCATTTCGATCGAGGAGTAGGGATAAGGGCAAGGGGTATATACCCCTTAAAACCAAGCAAGATCGGGAGCTTACTTGAAACCGAGGGGTAAGAGAAATACCCAACATAGACCGCTCAGACCGGAAAAACAAGTACACCGAGAGATTCATTGACATGAAATGTTGGCATTAATAAGGATTATAAAATTAAAATGGTAATTGTTTTATGTTGCATTCAATCTTGTGACCATATATTAAAGGTCCTGTTCTTCATGAGGAATTTTTCAAAAATCGCTGTTTTGTGAATTTTAACAGCACATCATTATTTGCGCGAATGTCTTGCATTTTACATATTTCCATGTCTGATACATTGATCACATTTAAACATTATACTTTTTGTGAAAGTTGTTTTGACCCTAATTTATTTTCACATAATACATAATTTTACTTGTCAAAATTCTAACCCTCCTTAGGAAAAGGATGTAGATTAGAAGTATTAGTTTGGCGCTGCCAATGCTATATTTTCAATGAAACTATGTAGAAATTGGATTGTGTTCCTCTGTGCTTAACCATTTGTCTTGTTTTGAAAGTTTTGTTGTCATTTCAAAATTGTTTGTGACTTTTTGAAAAGAGGTGGCTAATTTTTGGTCACAAGGAAGTCATGTGAACAGGGAGGCCAGTTTAGGCCAGGATGCCTGGGCACTGTCCATCAATCATCTCCACAGGTGGTGGAGGAGAGGCTAGTGGGGTGTATTACGAACCAAGGTTACTGGCTTGCCTAGGTAGCTTCAAGAGTAACCTCTGATCTCAAAACAATGTCGCTTAAAGCGATGGTTCGGGGTAATTTCACTCTAGGGTCCTTTGCACCATGACCCTGAGCCAAACACCTTCCCAGAACCTGTTTTCCCTTGGTCGATCCCTGGTCGAGTAGCGCTGTCAGAAAATAATGACTTTCTGCAGGCGTAATAGAACCAACTTAGTATCTCGTAAATTACCCCGCTAATAACCCTGAATGGTACGAAACTTCTACAGTAGTACAACTATGTTCTTTACTCATAAAACGAGGTACCAGTTTGCAACAATAAGAAGCAATACATGCAGGAAAGCATTATTTTGGAGATCAGTAGTTACTCCCAAAGTTACAGGGGTAAGCCAGCTTCGTTGTGTACCCCTTCGGTAACTTAAGGAGTAACCGCTAATCTCAAAACGACACATCACTGTGGAAACGATAGATGCTTGGTACAGTGTTCTTTTACCACTTCCACTTCAGTGGTAACTTTCTAAGTCACCTGGGTTACCAGCAACCTCACTTTGTAGTATAGGCCTCTGTTGAAGCTGCTAAACTAACTGCTTTCGCTGGCATGATGGGTTGGTTACTGCTCCGATTTCATGGGTTGCCGTGTTTGCCCATGCTGTAGCCACCGATCCCCAGCTAACTATTCTCTGCATTGTTTTTAAACTGTGATCCCAGTCTAAGGAGTCTAAGGAAGTGGTGGTAGAAACCTTCTTTGTCGCTCAGGGGAATCTCTATCACCTCCAATGCAGGACATCCAGCTATACCACACTACTGATTGAGCTAGTGGCCTGTTTTTTAACTATCAAGGATATGTTTTAACAGTTGTAAAAAAGTAGAGTACCATGACCATGAAGTCTGTGACTGGTTTCAGAAGCTCTTCAATTAGTACTTCCAAATTAGAAACAATGAAGTATAACAGGGAGAATGTAATACTCTCAGGGGGCAAGGCCAACCTTTTTGATGTTGGACTCTGTGGCCTCTATAGGGAAAGGATTAGCCTACTGTCTGGGAATGTGCCAGTGCTTAATCACTACGTTCATTTGGCTTTGGATCTGCTAAGATCAGATATACTTTCCTAGAAATAAACAAAAATCCCAGGCAGTAACTGGTAACACCCTGGACAAAAAACAAAGGGACTCCATCTTTAGGTAAATATGCTCTCAATATATTAACACACATTTACCTAAAGATGGAGTGCCTTAGTTTTTTGTCCAGGGTGTGACGAGCTACTGCCGGGATTTCTTTGTATTTGTATTTTGTACCCGCCTTATTAAAGAGCACCTGGAGCCCAGTGGCGCTTCTTTCTAACCTGACAATAGCCAGATGAATTTCGCTCCGCCTAGCTCCACTCATCCATCTGGAACCGATCCATTGAAGTGTTGCTTCAGAAGGCTGGGCCTAATCAAAAAATGCTTGCATATGATTGAATAAGCCACTTGTCCGTCATCTATTGACGTGCTACTTCAACCACTCACATCGAAGCCAACCCGTGACGCTGATAACAGTCTCACAGTCGCTTCTACACTATGTCACATCTATGAAACTCCCGCCCTGCGTCCTGATTGGCTGAACCATAAAGTCGGTTGCAGAAATCACTCTCAATGGAAGAGGTCCCAGATGGATGTGAGTGAAGCTAGGCGGAGCTAAGCGGAACGACATTCATCTGGCTATTGTCAGGTTAGCTTCTTTCCCCCATTGCATACTTTTCTACTAGTTAATGTATGGTCTACATTTTTGTGTTTATGGTTACTTATCAGAAGCATCAGGGGCCTGTGCTACGAAGGGAGCTTAACCTACCCAGATGTAACCTAGGGTTACTTTGTTAAACCGGGGTTGACAAAACCTGGTTATCTTAAGTGGTGTTAATCGGTACTACGACGCTGATTATGAAGTTGATTTGTTGAGCCGGGGTTAATATAATTGGAGTTTGTGCGCGTTCACATAAAAGGGGCGGGTTGCGGCGCAAGTCACGAGGAATTAAAACCCACTCTACGACAAAAATCAAATACGTCGGCAGTGAACAAAGCAAGGCAAGGCTGTTGGCAACGTATTGCAGATCGGGTAGCCTAAATCCCTAAAAGTAAAGTTTTATTTCCACATGTTCTTCAAATATGTGTTACAGAGGATTAATAGCTTGCGGAATGTATGATATGAGTTGAAATAATTAAATTGCCTCTTTTGAGTTCATAGAAATGCCTACAGATGTAACACAATTTAGAAGTGGGCATATAGATCACAGTAATAGGATAATTGAATGTTTAAGTAGCCCCCATTGACTGATCTAGTGTATGCCTAATCCTGTGAACATTTCAGATGCAACACCATTGCCAAACGCACATGGCAGCAGGTGAAAATGAAACACAAACACATTATTCAGAATAATGGTTTATATAGTCATAGCTTGCATTAATATTTCTTAATTATGAATGTAGGCCTAGTATGCTTATATCCTTCACTTGGCCTCTGTTTTACAGCTAACAAGAAAAAGGTGTCTTTGAACTAGAGTGTTTTACAGTAGCAGAGGAGTTGGCCATCGGAAATAATAGTGGAAGGCCGATTATGGAAGGGGTTGAGGGAGGCATTCGGTCGGATTCTGGTGCTGTGGAAATGTGTAGTCTTTATGTGCAGGGTACAGTAATATGACATTCAATTCAACAAGTTTGTTAAAATGGTGATTTTAATTTATTAGGCCTACTGTAGGCTATGTCTGATTTTTTATTTTAGGCTATTCTTGCTCAGATGTTCAACATACTGTAGGCTAGGCCTATGTCCGATTTATTTTCGGACATACAGTATCAGATGTTCAGCATCACCGATTAGATGGAATACATGAATGTCCACGTAAGGGCATTGCTATGACTGGTGACATTAGAGACTTATGAGATGCCTAGATCATCTGACAAAGATAACGAATTCCTTCGGCTGACAATCTATATCTTCATAGAGAATATCGTCCGGGTATATATATATATATATATATATATATATATATATATATATATGGCGGTCTCTAAAACCCCTCGCCCTGCGAAGAGAGCCCCTCACGATTTGCGCTCCAATGTCGTATGGATCATCCAGGTACGCCGACATTGTCTCGAATTGTTAGTGGAGGGGTGGTACTTATAAAGGGTGTGGTTAACGGAAACCTTGGGTTAACCAAGAACATAACCTGCTCGGAGCAGGTTTGAGATGCAGCATAAATTGCCATGGCAGCATACCGGTTAAAACATATCCACCTTTCGTAGTACGGGTTAATCGGGAAGTTACGCCACACGTGATCAAGTTACTCTCGAAGTTACCCAGATAAGCCAGTAACCCTGCTTCGTAGTACAGGCCCCTGGTAGCCAACTATCAACAAAGATTAGATTGTTTTTTTTTATTGTGTGGCTCACACACAGCCTCACTGAAAAAAACCTGTTGCACCATCTTAAAAGGCCATAGAGGAAATGTCAGATCTCACGCATGTCATGTTTTGGCCTGCAACCTGAATAGTGGAAATGTTAGCCCTTCGCTGGCAGTACAACTGGGGCACGTTTCCCAAAACCATAGTTGCTAACTTTTGTTGGTTGCAATGCAATTTCCCATTGCCAACCAACTAAGTTGCTAACAGGTTAGCAATTATGGTTTTGGGAAACGCACCCCTGGTTGGGAGATGGAGAACAGCAGGGCAGATCTAACCTACTGCTGCGAGAGAGGCAGTCTGCTGGCACCAAGAGGCTGCAGCTTCAATGGACCGAACGCCAGCAATCAGGGACCCAGTGCCTCCAATCAGACTCTACTCCGACCATGTGATGTAGGGGTATCTGTGTAAATTCCATTGGTTGTAACAAAGTTTAGGGTAATTGCATCGTGCAGGTTTTGAATACACATGGCCCTGGAAGGGCCCTGGTGGAAGTTGGCATTGGTGATGGTGTGGGGGTGACTGACCTGGCAGCTGAACTGTGTGGTTGAGAGGAGAGTGGAGGTGTAGGGGAGGAGGCCTAAGAAACAAAATGAGGAAATCCATTTATTCTTGTAAAAGAGCCCATTTGTCATAATATTCTCATGGTATTTACTGTCACGCTGCCCGTACCATCATATCCTGTAGAAATTACTTGAAATCACTCATTTCCAGTCAAAGCTCAACATAATAGAATTATGTAATAGAGGCCATGGATGCCCAGTGTAGCTGAGGGAGCACATTTCCGTATGGATAGAATGTCAAAATAACTGTAGGCTGTTTGTTGTGATGTTGTATTTGTTAATGTGTCTAATGAATCATTTATTGTGTCGATAAATGCATAGATTTGTTTTTATTTGAAACGTGTGTTTCCGTCTGAGCTGAATTTCTTCATCTGTGGCAGTGACTCATCAGTTCTGGAGTTTAAAGACACTGTAACTCATCTTGAGTGTGGCTGTGGATGCTTCTCAAACAAATGTCTGTTTGGTTAAGTGTAAAGAGTTAGTGGGCCGTGTTTCTTTGCCGGGCATAAATCAGGTTCATTGTCCAAGCCTGAAGTATTGTGTAAGGAGAGCAACACTGCATGTCTAAAGGGTTGAAGCAGTTCATCAGTTCTCCTATGTTCCCTTCAGGGATTGTTCTTTTGTGAGGAGAGAGCCGCTAGATGATCTGAAGCGGAAATGGATGAACAAGTGGTACTATTTGCAAGGCCTGAACAGAGAATCCCACAGTATGGAATTGATTTTAGGACATGTTTAGAATGGTTGGTTTCTGTTTTTGTGACCTTTTGACTGAAGATTACTAGAAAAGAGAGACTGAGAGACTCGGGAGAAGTTTTTATCCCCAGGCCATCCGAACTCTGAACTCACACTATACTGACTTTGCACACGTTCACTCCTCAGCACTCATGACCCTTCCCCCCACCCCACACACACACACACACACACACACACACACCTACATGACTTTTAGCACTTTTACATCCCTCTCCCTATGCTACAGACCTTTTATTTATTTTCTTATTTCATCACACGTGAAAACACACAGACACACACACACACACACACACATATCTGACTTTCTCCAACTTTTGCACATCTCCATAGAACTTTTTATTTATTATTTTTGATTTCTCCTCCATCTATCTACACATGTCCTTGATTGCCTAGCCTTACTGCCCCCACCCTATCCCCAAGGTTTCTTCCTTGGTAAGGGAGTTTTTCCTTGCCCCTGTTGCTCTTGGGTGCTCTTTGTTGGTGCCCCCCGCCCAATCCCAATCCTCCCCCACCTTTCTTATGCAGCCCTTGCCACTTAATCTACTAAACCCCTTCTACTGCACTCCCCCCCCCCCCCCCCCCCCCCCCCCCCCCATGACACCAGACATAATTTCACTGCATTTCTTAATTCCAGTAACTATATGCATGTGACGATAAACTTCCTTGTATCCTTGTAAAATGTTGGCCTGTTTATTCAAATCTGAGCCGTGGAAGTTTAGATGTTTCAGATATCTCAAGTCTCTACTATTCAAGGACCCGCTGAACCATAGTATGTTGAACCTCTGGAGAATTTACATTAACCCCATATCTCATAATGGAAATCTAATCAAAGACTGTTAAGTCATTTATCTGTCTACCACAGAGATGTCACTGTATGTCTGCATGAGGGGCATGAGGGGTAAGGTGAATGATCTACCATGTTTGGACCATGTCAATAGTTTCTCTAGAATGGGACAGGATCTGTTTCATTATGAGAACATTAAAAATCATTCAATTTGTGGTTTAGTTCTCAGCAGTCTGTGAATGTGCCTCGGTTGGCACGTGCACGCGTGTGTGTTTGTGTATCTGAAGCTCATTTCCAACGATCCAAATCGCCTGTGGTGGAAAAGAGTCTAATGGAGCTCCTGGGCAGCTGGGCATTTCCATAGTGAATAAAAGGCCCAGAATAGAGATGATGTCTGGGACTGGGGGCCTGTCAAGATGGCTATTGTTTGCATGCCTGGGGCTCAGCCTGGTCCTTCACTGTATACAGCGTGGCTGAGTTATTTGTCTTTATAGGGTTGTAGAGGATGCTTTGTTTGATGCAGGCTGGAGCTGTTTGTTTTGTTGGTTTGTCTTGCTTGATAGGCTCTCTCTCTTTTTTTTCTTTCTTTCTGTTCTTGCTGTTTTTTTTTGTCTTGCTTGGCGGGCTTTTTTCCCCCTCTCTTTCGCTCTTTCTCTCTCTCTCTCTCTCTCTCTTTCTCTCTCTCTCTCTCTCTCTCTTTTTTTTTCTTTTTTCTTTCTTTCTGTTCTCGCTGTTTTTTTTTGTCTTGCTTGGCGGGCTTTTTTTTCCCTCTCTTTTGCTCTTTCTCTCTCTCTCTCTCTCTCTCTCTCTCTCTCTCTCTCTCTCTCTCTCTCTCTCTCTCTCTCTCTCTCTCGGTCACTTCCAAAAACATCTCCAGAGCATCCATTTCCTGGGGATCACCGTGAGTTCAGTGCACAAATGTGAGGGAGAAACTGAACGTTTATGTTATTTTGTAAGAGTGTGTGTGTACACGCTTATGTTTTGTGCGCTGGCACTGAAGAAGAGTTTTGACAGCACACAAGTGGCCAGCCATCTATCTGACTGGACTTTAGCCAAGGGAAGACGGGAGAGGTAGACTCAGGCCCGCTGCATCATCTGTTATCGCTCTCAGGATGCCTCCAGGAGGGGCGTTCCTTCAGTGGACATACTGGAACAGCTAGAGGTGGGACCACTCTGAGAGTCTCGCAGGCTACTAGACCACCTCATAACTATAAAATTGACTTGGCTAAGCCCCTATGCTTTAGTAGTCTCCTCTGACTGGAGAGGCTGCCCAGGGATATCTGGAGTCAGTGCACGCAAGGGAGTTTCCATCTCTCTCTCTCTCTCCATAGCCTTTGGAACATCAATCACAGGAGTAAGTTCCAGATATCTGTAGTCTTGAGGAGTGTTTTATTTTTTTTTTATTTGAAAAGTCACCTTGGGTTATGTGGTTCTCCGGCTGTGGGATTGAGATGGTAGTGCACGCTATCTATCTGGGGTGCGTAAGTACAGAGCTTTGACGCAGCTGCAGCTTAAACCCTGTTCCTCAGTCTGGAGGATTTTGAATAAATGTGATACATCTGGCAGGCAGAGCTTAGTTTGGAGCCTGCAGCCTGCATCCTATAGAAGCCTGAATCTTCTAGAAGCCTCTGCAGTGAGTACACTCACAGTGAGAAGCCTGTGGAGTGCTTCAATTAATTTCTGCCTCGGCGTGTTTGTATTGTTTAGCACAAGTAGTTCCTGCCCGAATCAATAACCCAAGACGATGTGTATTTGTTTGTTTTGTTGTTGTTTGTATGTGGGTTTGGCAGCGAGGGAGGGAATTTAGACATAAATTAAAATGTTATTAGTTAGCGGGTGTGTATGGGGTCGGGGTGGGTGTGTATGGGGGGGGGGTGGATGGAGTGCTCTCAGGATGCCTGAGTCCGGAGTCCAGAGCAACTGACCCAACAGTGCACGAGCAAGAGCGGGAACTGAGGTGGAGTTGTGTGGAATACTATTACTATTACTATACTAGAACACTTGGAATACTATTACTCCCAGTTCTATGAGGACGACAACTGGGAATCGACACTGGGATGTCTCATCTTGTAAAGCTGAAGTTGTCATTTTTATATTCATTTTTACTAACCCAAATTGGTTTCTTGCATCATGTGGACTTTTGTGAAAGAGGATATAAATGAAACGGTGAAGGTGAGGAAACGGTGAAAGCGTGTGTGTGTTTGGTCAGAAAGTGCATGTGACTTATTTATGTGTCTTTGTTTCAGATTTGATTCCAATCAGTGAATAGCCCAAGGATCAACCACAACCAGAAAAAACGAAAATGACTGCCTTCACCACTCCAAGAGACAAGTAAGTATATCAAATCACTACAAATATTCACGCAAGTGGGTATTGTCTGCATAAACTGTGAGTGTGTGATTGATTGTATTGTGTGTAATTTGCGGTCATAACTCTTACCAGGTATCATGCTGTCTGGATCATCTTTTTCATCCTGGGACTTGGAACTCTATTGCCATGGAACTTCTTTATGACTGCAACCATGGTATTGTTAACAGATATTCCCCTTACCTGTACAGATGTCAACCTTGAAATCAGTAGCAGCTGCTAGGGCGATGGTACGCAGGGTGTTCTTTTTCCGCAATGTGACAGAAATATTGGGCAGCTTTTGTTTTATCTGGGTATCTTAAATTGTCAGTGGGTAGTTTCCCGCACGTATCTAGTCAGAACACTAGAAAAAGAGTCATATGGTTGCCCGGAAACATTGCTCAAAAAGTTGTCTCATATCATCATCCTTGGGTACCTGAGGCACAACACGCCATGATGGGTTTTGTCTCTTCCTCTTGCTGTACAGATGTGCACTGATCAGTCTTTGCGTTTGTTATGTTATTTTTACAACCGATCGATCTTTGCAGTATTTTTACAACTGAACAATCTTTGTGTTATTTTTAGAACTGATGATTTAATCTCTGTGTCATTTTTATAACTGATCAATCTTTGCTCTTCTCTGAAGTATTTTGTGGAGCGGCTGAAGGATTCACCAGTTGCGGTCGGTAATGGTACGCTGAATGTCACTGTGGCAGGAGACGGCCGCAATGTCTTACAAGCGAAGTTCAGCAATGTGATGACGCTCTGTGCCATGGTGCCTCTTCTCATCTTCACCTGCCTCAACTCCTTTATCCACCAGAGGTACGCAAGAGCTCACCTGTTCTCCGACTTGCTCATTCACATTAACATCAGTATTAATTAAAAGAATTTCTGTTTAATGCTTCAAAAAAGGAATTTGAATTTGGCCATAATTTGCATTTTACATTCACCATTGCTTCATCACTTTGATTGTATTCTGCATTAACACCAAAAATCCACTGTCAGTAGTCTTATCTGAATTTTTTTAAGTGCCTATCTACTTTTCTGCCTATCTCAACTTTGTCCCACTTCCAACTCTCACCCAACTGACTCCTGCACCTCATGCCTGCTTTGGTCTCGCCTCACTATGACTCCCTCTGTTCTCCTCCTCCTGCTGCTGCTGCCCTGAATGCGTGCCTGACCCTAAGCGTACTCCTCTACACCTTGCACACCCATCTGCACCTCCTCCTTAGCTCCACAGGGGTCTGTCGTGTCCCTGGGGTGAGGGCTCTGTGAGTCCAGGTGGGTTTGCGTGAGACTGGAGTCCACATATGGAGCCATATGATCCCACCCCCCACCCCACCCCGTTTGAGGCTCGCGTTTCTTGGGGCCATGTTTGTTTTAATTATGTGTGGGTACGGGGAAGGATTGCCAGGGATCTCTGATCGCTCCACTCCCCTGTGTAAACAGTTCCCCAGGAATGTTCTACTCACAACTCTCTCCCTTCGTCCTCCTCCTCCTCCTTGTCCTCCTTTTTGGTCAGGATCCCTCAGAAGCTGCGTATCTCCGGCTGCCTCTCGGTCATCCTGGTGGTGTTCCTGATGACCGCCATCCTGGTCAAAGTGGACGTGACCCCGGTGCCGTTCTTCACGCTCACCATGATCAAGATCGTCTGTATAAACTGTGAGTGTCTGTCCGGAGGCATGCTGTAGCTTTACTGTGCTGTATCCCTGCCATATGCCCTGTATGCTGGCCAGATGGCTCAGACAGGCCCTAGCACTAGCCCAAGTCCCTCAGTTTTAATCAGGCCAGGCCAGTGTCATTGCAGGCCAGGGGACCTCCTGTGGTTCTGCGATGCTCCAGTGTTCAGGCTGGCCTGGTTGTTACACACACACACACACACACACACACACACACAGCCTGCAGTCCCTGGTAGTGGTTATGTTCAGCTCAGTGATGGGTTGTGGTCAAGTACCGAAATTAGCTCCAGCCAAATGCTGGTAAAATGTTACATTTGCTGGTCACAAAATAATCATTTACTATTGAGTGGCTGGTGAATTTGACCATTTGTCTGTTCGTGACTAGTAGATACTCCCGTTTTGGAGAATTATTTTCCAACCCTGGTTGTAGTAATGTTCAGATAAGTGCCTGTTGGTGGTTGTGCCTGGTTGTGCTCAGCTCTGAGAGGAAGAGAGGAGTCCTAGATAAGCTTGGTGGTTGATGTTCAGATTCCCTGGGCAGAGGCTCAAACTAAGGAGCAAAGCCTTGAAAGGGAGGGAGATGAAAAACTGGGAAATGAACTTTCACCTTCCTTTGCTCATGCTATGCTATTCCATTCTGCGTTCTCACGCTTCACATCTTAAGTCCCTTGTGCGGTCATGTTCTCAGTCTTGTGTCTATGCACTCCCTTCCATAGCCTTTGGCGCCGTTCTGCAGGGCAGTCTCTTCGGCCTGGCGGGAATGCTTCCTGCCTCGTACACCACACCCATCATGAGTGGCCAAGGCCTCGCTGGGACCTTCGCCGCGTTCTCTATGATCTGTGCCCTGGCCTGTAAGTGCCTCCCATTACACGTAATAAGACACCATATTAGTACACAAAGGTTGTTATTAAACCACAAAGTAATTCATTAATTCGTTCATTCAACCTTTATTTCTTTTCTAAAGTTCATTGAGGGTAGTCCTCATTTTAAGGGATGCTGAAGCCTAATTAGCCATGTGTGTATACCTTGTCCTAACAACCTGTTTTTTTTAGCTTTTTACTGTATTTGTCAATTAATTGACTCTTTTTACCAACACTACCATAGTACTGCATCCTTACATGGTAGTTCAATTACTACACAAAGCCAGACAAACAGGAAACACTTTTCATCAGAGTTGGATAAAAATCAAGATTTAGAAGTGGCTGTAGACACCATTCTAAACCCATTGGCAGTGAAGGACCCTGCAGGGTTGTGACCTGTATCCCCTCTCTGTTTCCAGCTGGGTCTGCCCTCAACGACAGTTCCTTTGGATATTTCATCACCGCCTGCGTTGTCATCCTGTTGGCAATCTTCTCCTACCTCGCCCTGCCCAAAATGGTATGAAATGTTCTGTTTCTGAGTCATTTGACCAGCGCTGGTTTAGACTGTAATGCAGGATGAGGACGATGAGTCAGAAATTCACAAAGAGGGATCTAGGATGTTGAGTGGGTTTATTTGTCCTGAAGGAATATTATCCTCTGCATTTAACTCATCTGGGGTCTGTGTACACACATACTTAAGCAATGTTTAACTAAACAATGGAGAGTCATACTTTTCATTCCGTTTCATATTTCATTTTATATGTGCCATCATTGGCCGCATGCCAGTACTGTGTGGTTATGTATGGGGTATTAACTTGAAAGATGTTGACTTATTAAAAAGAATTTTCCTGGAACAAGTCTTTCCTGTTGTGTCCACTGCAGGAGTTTTTCCAGTACTATGCCGAGAGCAGTGGGCCACGGCCTACTAGTGACGAAGAGAACAAGATGGATCTGCTGAAGAAAGGTATAAGTCGGCCATGAATTCTCTATAGATTCTTTCAGCACTAGTAAACATCTAAATAATTTCTTGTGTGGTTTATCCCATGAGCCAAAAAGAATGTCTTTAATTAAATAGCTTGGGGAACCAGCCCCCACACCCCCAACCACTGGGAAGTATGGCCTTCTCATTCCTCCACAAACTTACCCCTGCTCCCCACACCCAAACCAGGGTTAGCTGAGCTGTTTACAGTACAGTTCCTGCCTGCCTTGTGGTTTCTGAGTGGAGAGCCAGAGCCCATAGTCTAGACTGTAATGATGCTGCTTCTCCTCCTCTACCACCAACAAGAACTCTCAGTGTTCCTCTCATCCAGACTGGGCGTCAGGGCCACCATGTTTAGGCTTGTGCTGCAGACGTTTATCTCCATGTTGAGTCTCGTTCGTCTCCCCCCTCCCCTCCCCAGACGGCCCTGCAGAGAAAAGGCCTGTGGTCAGTCTGACCGACGAAGAAAGCAAGCCAGCTGTGTCTGTGTTCGCCATCTTTAAGCAGGTACAACATTCACTATGGAAGACTTGTTTTTTTCCTCACCCATACACTAGGATGATTGTCTGCGAGAGCTAAAGCAGTGCATGCACACAGTGAATAGAGTGGTGTTCACCTTGAGGGCTAGAGTGCATTAAAGTGTATTAAGTCTGATCAAGTCGAGGCAGGTCATGACTTTCCTATTTGGGTCAAATACCAGGGATTCAGGAGTCTAGTAATATCAGCATCATGCCAGTTAACAGATAATATTCTGCCATTATATCATATGTTAAAGGCCTCTTTTAGATTAATGTCTATGTGTTTGTTGTCTCTAACCTGTAGATCTGGGTCATGGCTTTGTCTGTGTGCTGCATCTTTGCGGTCACCATCGGTACATTCCCTGCTGTAACTGTGGACGTGAAAACCACAGTAGCTGAGCCTGGTGCTTGGGGTAAGGAGCGTGTGTGTGTGTGTGTGTGTGTGTGTGAGTGTCTTGGTCTTTGTCTCAGAAGCACTTTCTCTTTGCTGATTCATCATTTCAGCCTCAGTTGTTCTAAGGTGATTGTTTGTTTTTCTTTCTTCGTCAGAAACTTATTTCATCCCCGTGTCCTGTTTCCTCCTCTTCAATGTGATGGACTGGGCCGGACGCAGCCTGACCGCTGTGTGTATGTGGGTGAGTAGTGTGTGTGTGTACATTTTTGAGAGGCACAAAGTAAAGGCTTCTTAGAAATCCCCCCAGAAAGCAAGAAGTTTGTTTTGTTTTGGTGTTTTTTTTTTTTTTTTTTTTTTTTTTTTTTTTTTTTTTTCGTGGTGGAATCCCACGTAACATCTGTTCTCTGAACCTCATTCCACAAGCTTGCTGGGTGGATTAAAAGACATTTCCTCTGCTCTGCCTTGGGGTCCATTGGTTCAGACAGAGTAATGACGCCCAAGAGGAATTTTTTTCCATGCTCTCATCTCCTTCTAGAGCAGATCTTTTTATTAAAAGGAAAAAGAAAAGATTCTGGAACATTCAGTTGGTGGTATCTCGGCGTGTGGTTGTTTAAATTGACTTGATCCTGCTGATATGAACACAAGTATTTATCAGACGTTAACTTTACATTAGCTAAAACCTAATAGTTACACATTGTGCTTGATAAATGCGGCATATAAATAAACACTTACTGACTTACTAAATGTACCAGTTTATTCTCCATTAAATGCTCTCTACCCATGCAATGCCTTGAGCCCAATTCACACCAAAGATTCGCGACGAGATGAGCTGCAACATTCTATAAACCAGCAACTTGCTGCAACGTTCTAAAACCTAGCAACTGCGACTAGACATGGTGAATGCTTTTCGACGGCTTTCAACAGCTGGCAACGATGTGCAACATTTAATTCACACTGCTGCAACTCCTTTCTGCAACGGTTTCATCTCGTCGCGAATCTTTGGTGTGAATTGGGCTTAAGGCATTGCATGGGTAGAGAGCATGTTCTACATGTAGACAAAACTGGAGGAAATCTGAGGCAGAACTGTGGTTGGCCTCCTGCTGCTCGTCCTGTGACTGGGTCAGCACACAGTCCTTAGCCTCTGCCCCTGAAGGAGCTTAATGGCCACTCTCACAGACACATGTGCACGTAGCTCCACTGCACAGCTGAATTCCGCTTAATTGGCCCAAACATAGTTTTATCCATTTACGCTCACCCCGAGTGCACCTCTCAATTACTGACTTAATTACTGACCATGAATATATTTTGGTTTTCAATCTACAGTTATTTTGTGTTCATTCTGATGTTGATTAAATCATATTGGGAGGGGACAAAAAAAAGAAAAAGAGAACTTGGAGTCAAATGAGTGCACACAAGGCGTTCCAGGAATGAGTTTCTACGAGAACTCCTTCCCCTCTTGTAACCTCTGCACTGCTCTGCTACCAGCTGAGTGAAGATCATGTGTTTTACTTCGAATGTTCCCTGAACCTCAGACATGCATACTTGTCAATGAAGAGTTTGTTTCTCCTGCCCCTCTCCAAACATGGTTGTATCTGTCTCATGGATGACCCACCCCAACCCCCTGCACTTTGAGTGGAATCTAATTAGAAGAATTGGTTTAGGGGCCTTGAGATGGGGTCTGCTCTGAATGTTGCATGAGATGCCAAAGAATGTGGAGTTCTTGGGAGTCTCGGACTGGGAGCTGTATAGTTTGATTGTGATATCTGTTGAAAGGCCGAGCTAATTGCATTTGGCAGAGTTGAGTAGGTCAGACGGGTTTTATTCCCAAAACCTCAATGATGAGAAAGTCATCGGAAAAAGTCCGCAATTCTTTCCCTTCGTAGTCCAATTGTTCCAGAGACATTTTAGCTGAATGGTGCCACAAGCAAGTGTCCTTTACTGTTGAGGAACATTCTCAAGTCCATCAGTAACACAGACCCAATTCAGTTGTTGTCAAGGTCAGACATGCTTGCGTTAAGCATGATTGTAGAAGATGGTGATTATAAACAATTGTGTCCTTCTGTTGTCTTCTCTTACCCTTCTAGCCTGGGAAAGACAGCATTCTGTTGCCCATTCTGGTGTGTGCACGCGTCATCTTCGTGCCACTCTTCATCCTGTGTAACGTGCAGCCCAGACACTACCTGCCTGTGGTGTTCAGTAACGACGCCTGGTACATCATCTTCATGATCATCTTCGCCTTCAGTAATGGCTACCTGGCCAGTCTCTGCATGTGCTTCGGTCCAAAGTGAGTACAAATACATGCATACATACATACGTACATACATGCTGGGTGCGATTTGTAGGGGGGGATGGTGAGGATTTCCCCCCCTCTGGTTTTCCTATCCCTACCTCTGCTAAATTATTTTTATCCCCGGTGGGGACAATATTTATCCCCCTCTGCCCCTCATATTGATTAATGCTACTTCATATAAGTAAAGCGCTGCAACGTGAGAACAGTCTAGTAGGCTAGCCTACATAATAATCTGACATCAGAAACGCACCGTCACCGTCAGCACTCATGCTGCTGACACAGTGGCTGCGTGATAACTTAATTTGGCCTTGATCGTGCAGGACATTTCAGAATGTCGAGTGTGTAATCCATCATAAATGGCTAGTTTCTGTGGAAAAGTTAGCTGGACAAATGAAAGAAAACGAGAAGGATTCAGTGAAGCATAATAATGTTTTAGAACCTTCAAAATTAGAAAACTGATGCAACTGAGATGGAGGACAACTGCACGTAGAGTAAAACGTAGGCCTATTGTCCGAAGGAACGTACATTAAATGAGGAGATATTTGCTGAATGTCATAAAAAGTGTTACAGAAATTGCTTGGCATCGCTTATTCAATGGCTCTCTACCGAAACACCTGTAGTTTGCGGAGGACGAACGAGAAAGCACTCGTTTGATAAATCAGCCAGTAGGCTAGGCCTAGTAGACAAATAACTTTTAGAAATAATCTGTACTGCAAAAATGAATGTTGGTGGGTTTTTAAACTATCTAGCGGGTGTTTTAACAGCTGCAAGAAATAGAAGCTTCATGGTCTTTATGTTCTGGTTCGTAAATTATTTTCATAAAACTTCAAGTTGCCCTATAACTTTACTCTCCAAACTCTTCACTGCACTGTAGGCAATTAACTGACAGTATGATAGGCTATTTATTTTCTGTAGGCTACAATAGACACATTTAATTTTTCAACTTTTGCAATATTACGCACTTGGCTACTGAACGCAAATCAGCAGGAGAGAGAATGCACGTAGCCTACGCAGCGTGTAGCGCAATGTGTAGGCTATTTGGTTACCAACTAACACTGTTAGCCAATTCACTTACTTTAAGACTTCAGTGCCATCATATACAACGTTTTTTTACACAACAAATACAGAAAGGATGGAGGCAGCAAAAGTAGAGGAGTCATTTCAGATGGGGCAAGAACAAGGTGAATTTGTATGCTTGTCAAAACGTAGTCCTACCCTGCATTAGAGGAGCTGATCATCATACCAAGCACACTCGCTGTTTAAAGTCATACACCACGGTAAACTAAAATGTTACAAAGGTGGCAAAAATAATATAGGGTATTATTAGTTAGCCATGACATTACTAGGCTATGCATCGTTCGTTCATTTTTTTTGGGGGTGGGGGGGGGGGGGGTTTACAAACTTATTCAAAATCATCCCCCCCCCCTCTGGTTTTTACACAAATCGCACCCTGCATACATGCATGCATGGTGTTTGGGTATCAGAAGTTAATGCAGGTTTTAGGTGCTAATGCGGCCACACCGCAAAGCATTAAACTGCCCCTACTGACCTTTTGTAATTTTATGTAATGCCACACTTTAACACTTGTATCAGTCCAAAATATATTTAACATTTTAATTGGACGCAAGACAGATGTCAGTTTATTTATTTTCCCAAAATGGCTAGTAGCTGCCTCATGATTGTTTCCATTCCGTCAGATGTCCTTGCGTTTGCGTAGCGGCAGTCTCATGCCTTATTTTGTCTCCCTTCTCAGGAAAGTGGCTCAGCATGAGGCCGAGACAGCTGGGGCCATCATGGCCTTCTTCCTCTCCTTGGGCCTGGCGCTGGGAGCCGCACTGTCCTTCGGCTTCCGGGCGATGATCTGAGAGACTGACAACTCAGCGGGGCACCTGTTCTCTTGAGCCTCTCCCCCTGCTGAGGACTCGGACTTTGAGTTGTGAGGGGTCAGGGTGGGGGGGCTTATATTTTCATTTTTTTTTGACCAGCCTGTCTCGCATCACTCAGAGCCAGAAGTGCGTGCGTCTGGTTGAGGTCACAGAGCCCAGGAGAACGCCACCTGCGCTACTTCCTTCCCTTCCTGTATTAATACCGCTTCTCTGTCCTGTTAGGAGGGACTGCTACATTAACTGTGCCAGCAGCGGTCAGTCAAGTCTGTGTTGCTGCCGCTCCTTTGCAAACCTGGTCCTACGGAAAACTGGAGGAAAAAAAAACAAACCATGTGTGTCAAATGTGAAGAACAATGAACCCCTTTTTATTACAGTTTAGGTGCCTAATTATGAAGTGTAGACTAGTCCTGTAAGTGATGTAGAATTAGTTTATAAAATGTTGAACAAGATAGTTTCAGGTTGTTTAAAAATACAGTGAATAGTTTCAGGTTGTTAAAAATACAGTGAATAGTTTCAGGTTGTTAAAAATACAGTGAATAAGGCTCTGTAGCATGAACTGTTAGATCAGCTTGTAAGTGCATTGCACTGACGCTTGTGCCAATTGTCATTTGACTCAGTGCAACAAAAATGATGCAGCTATTAGTATCTGAAGTACTCACATTTGAAATGTCTTTAAAAGACATGTCTGCCTGACTTTATCAAGCCAATTAAGTTACTTAGGTCAACTTTGTTTTACAAAGGCTTCAGGTTTATAATTCAGCATTGCATGTATATGTACTGTATGAAATGCCTGTTCCTTCAAACATTTTTAAAAACTTAAGATGAAGGAAAATCTATTTTTAGCCTTACTAGATGTTTAGATTTTTGTTTTAAATGGACCTTGTGGTAATAGAAGTTTTGGTTGACCAGTGTTTCAACGCTTCCTTTTTTAAAAACGATCTTTTGTATTCTGTATATAATGAGCCTGTGTTGTATTTATCATCTGTGTGCATTCTAACTGCTCTCAATTTTTTAAAAAGCACAATGTGCAGTCAGGTTTGGTGTCTTGTCTGTTCAGAGTGACGACTCGGGTAAAATGAGGTAATGGGGAGTCTCTGCTCTGTCGCCGTTGTATGTAAACTGTTGTCAACTGCCAAATTGTAATTTGTGATGGGGAAAAAAAAATACAATATGTTTATATAAAATGCGTACATATTTTCTTCTGTGGTATAATCAGATTTGACAGATGAAGCAATTCTGTTTTCTATGTTTTGCCAATTCTGTGTTTACTTATACTTAAACTTTACTGTCAGCTGTCAACCTAAGAGCTCAAAGACCAAATACAAGCCTGTAAGTTTAAACATTACTCTGTTAAATTACACATGCACACATTAGCACAGGGTGTGTTAGCCCCCAACTTGATGCAATGAACATGAGACATGACCAGTAGTAGTCACACCAGCCTAGAAAACAAGGCTTGCCTCTTATGCAATAAAACCCTTGTGCAGGAGATTTTACACACTGGCTACATTTTGACTGTGGTATGATATTGTGTGTGTGGTTTAACAATAATGAAGTCTATTCAATAAAAGGCCTTTCAGAGACCTACAGTGAGTATTTAACCCCCTTAAAAGTTGAAATATTCTCACAAAAATATTCATCCATTCAGTTTTATTTAGTATATCATTTATATTGCAGAATATATGTACCAATAGTCTTGATATTTTATATTCAGAAATAGTACAGAGGTGCCATTTATTTTACCATAATTGATCATTATTAGGTAATGCCTGTAGCCTGGCGAGCCAGACCCACATTAACATGTAGGGTCTGGGCACTCACCGTTCGCAGTGCTCAGTCCGAGGGGCGGGATAATCAGTTGTCTTTCAAATTCCCTCTGCACGCAATAGGATATTTGTTTTCAAGTAGCAGGGAATTCAAGCCAAACCGTTGCAACTCTGCCATCAATCATTATGTTAAGCCCACCAAACGTCTCTATACACGATTTCAATGTCCTGATTAAGTTTCGATTTCTGGAGCTCACAAGCCAACGGAGAGTTGCTAGACTAGCCCTGGCAGCAAATGTAATTAGTAAATATAGCTGCAAGCAGCAATGAGGGGGCCAAGCAGTGAGATCAGCAGGCCAGATTAACCATGTAAATCAATGCCGTTGCATCAGACATATAGCCTTAAGCAGTCACAGCAAGTTCCATGCCATACAACCCAAGATTGGCTGTGTTACAAGGTCAAGTTTCACATCAAAACATAACTGATTTTGTGGGGCTGAACCAGCGCTGAGTGTCGCCGCCCCCTCCCCCAGCCAGCCCACCGCCGCAACCGCCCCTGCCCATCCCACCCCGTCCCACCCTTGCACGCACACATTAGAATGAACTAGATGGAACTCGCTGTCATCAGTTTCACATCAAAAATAAAAGATTGACTGAGATATGATCACACTTGCTGTGATTTAAACACAGAGGTCAAAAATTGACGTCATAGGGTGAGTGGGGGTGTGAACTCGGCTTGGCCCAAGGATTCCAATGATACCTCATTTTGCCATTCGGGTCAACAGGTCAAAAGTTACGTCCGTGAACACAAGTCCAACTTTGGCCTGTTGGTGGCGCTAGAGCGCTTGAGGTGCCGGCATGAAACTTGGTGACATTAATCATGGGACTGTCCCTTATCAGTGTGCCAAATTTCACAACTTTTCACCAGACGGTTCTATGGGCTGCCATTGACTTCCATTGCAAAATAATGCGCATCAGCAACTACTGGCCAAAATGCATTTTTGTCAATTACGGAGCCCCCTAGAGGTCAAATGTCACCAAATTTCTTGAGCGTCCTCCCGATGTGGTCTGAGGTACATGTACTAAGTTTGGTTTTGATACATGAAAGCGTTGCTGAGATATGAAATCACTTCCTGTTTGGCGGCTTCGCCGCAAATTTTGATTGGCTGGTACAGGACAAAGCTTCTGTCAATTGTTCCAGAAAGCAATGCACTCATCAGGCATAGTCTGAAGATGGTCTCTGCCAATTTTGGTGAGGATCCGCTGAAATTTGTGACCTGCGAAAACTTGTACGTATTTTTGATTAAATCCAATATGGCGGCCGAATCAATTACGATGACATCACAAGTTGGCTTGGGTCGGCCTAAGGACCTTCAACAGTAGTACCAGACACCACTAGTGGGTTTTAATTCTAAGCACAACTGCTGCTACAGGCCAAAAGGCATGTTTCTTAATTACAGCGCCCCCTAGAGGTCAAAGGTCACCAGATTTATTGAGCGTCCCCCTGATTGGGTCCTGAGTCCATGGACTAAGGTTGGTTATGATAGATCAATGGGTTGCTGAGATATGAGCTCACTTCCTGTTTGGCGGCTTCGCCGCAAATTTCGATTGGATATTACGGGTGAACGGTCATAGTTCCGGAGACAAAACACCACAACTTTTGTGAGGCTTGGTCTGAAGATCATGTATGTCAAGTTTGGTGACGATCGGACAAAATTTGTGACCTGTGAAAAATTAGTTTCACTTTCACTTAAATCCAATATGGCGGAAAATCCATCATGGCGGAAAATGACGTCATTGGGTGCGTTGAACTCGGCTTGGTCCAAGGATTCCAACGGTACCTCATTTTTCAAAATCGGATCAACAGGTCAAAAGTTACGTGCGTGAATGCACGCCCAACTTTGGCCTGTTGGTGGCGCTAGAGCCCTCGAGGAGCCGACATGAAACTTGGTGAAATTAATCATGGGCCTGTCCCCAATCGGTGTGCCAAATTTCACAACTTTTTACCAGACGGTTCTATGGGCTGCCATAGACTCCCATGGCGGAAGAAAGATGTTAAATAATAATAATAAATATAGCTGCAAGCAGCAATGAGGGGGCCAAGCAGTGAGATCAGCAGGCCAGATTAACCATGTAAATCAATGCCGTTGCATCAGACATATAGCCTTAAGCAGTCACAGCAAGTTCCATGCCATACAACCCAAGATTGGCTGAGTTACAAGGTCAAGTTTCACATCAAAACATAACTGATTTTGTGGGGCTGAACCAGGGCTGAGTGTCGCCGCCCCCTCCCCCAGCCAGCCCACCGCCGCAACCGCCCCTGCCCATCCCACCCCGTCCCACCCTTGCACGCACACATTAGAATGAACTAGATGGAACTCGCTGTCATCAGTTTCACATCAAAAATAAAAGATTGACTGAGATATGATCACACTTGCTGTGATTTAAACACAGAGGTCAAAAATTGACGTCATAGGGTGAGTGGGGGTGTGAACTCGGCTTGGCCCAAGGATTCCAATGATACCTCATTTTGCCATTCGGGTCAACAGGTCAAAAGTTACGTCCGTGAACACAAGTCCAACTTTGGCCTGTTGGTGGCGCTAGAGCGCTTGAGGTGCCGGCATGAAACTTGGTGACATTAATCATGGGACTGTCCCCAATTAGTGTGCCAAATTTTATAACTTTTTACCAGACGGTTCTATGGGCTGCCATTGACTTCCATTGCAAAATAATGCGCATCAGCAACTACTGGCCAAAATGCATTTTTGTCAATTACGGAGCCCCCTAGAGGTCAAATGTCACCAAATTTCTTGAGCGTCCTCCCGATGTGGTCTGAGGTACATGTACTAAGTTTGGTTTTGATACATGAAAGCGTTGCTGAGATATGAAATCACTTCCTGTTTGGCGGCTTCGCCGCAAATTTTCATTGGCTGGTACAGGCCAAAGCTTCTGTCAATTGTTCCAGAAAGCAATGCACTCATCAGGCATGGTCTGAAGATGGTCTCTACCAATTTTGGTGAAGAACAGATGAAATTTGTGACCTGCGAAAACTTGTACGTGTTTTTGATTAAATTCAATATGGCGGCCGAATCAATTACGATGACATCACAAGTTGGCTTGGGTCGGCCTAAGGACCTTCAACAGTAGTAGCAGACACCACTAGTGGGTTTCAATTCTAAGCACAACTACTGCTACAGGCCAAAAGGCATGTTTCTTAATTACAGCGCCCCCTAGAGGTCAAAGGTCACCAAATTTGTTGAGCGTCCCCCTGATTGGGTCCCGAGTCCATGGACTAAGTTTGGTTATGATAGATCAATGGGTTGCTGAGATATGAGCTCACTTCCTGTTTGGCGGCTTCGCCGCAAATTTCGATTGGCTGTTACGCACGAACGGTTTTAGTTCCGAAGACAAAACACCACAACTTTTGTTAGGCTTGGTCTGAAGATCATGTATGTCAAGTTTGGTGACGATCGGACAAAATTTGTGACCTGTGAAAAATTAGTTTCACTTTCACTAAAATCCAATATGGCGGAAAATCCATCATGGCGGAAAATGACGTCATAGGGTGCGTTGAACTCGGCTTGGTCCAAGGATTCCAACGGTACCTGATTTTTCAAAATCGGATCAACAGTTCAAAAGTTACGTGCGTGAACGCACGTCCAACTTTGGCCTGTTGGTGGCGCTAGAGCGCTGGAGGTGCCGGCATGAAACTTGGTGCAATTAATTATTGGCCTGTCCCCAATCAGTGTGCCAAATTTCACAACTTTTTACCAGACGGTTCTATGGGCTGCCATAGACTCCCATGGCGGAAGAAAGATGTTAAATAATAATAATAATAATAAGAAATCATAGAAAAACAATGGGGCTTCGCAGCTTCGCTGCTTGGCCCCCAAATATAGCTGCAAGCAGCAATGAGGGGGCCAAGCAGTGAGATCAGCAGGCCAGATTAACCATGTAAATCAATGCCGTTGCATCAGACATATAGCCTTAAGCAGTCACAGCAAGTTCCATGCCATACAACCCAAGACTGGCTGAGTTACAAGGTCAAGTTTCACATCAAAACATAACTGATTTTGTGGGGCTGAACCAGGGCTGAGTGTCGCCGCCCCCTCCCCCAGCCAGCCCACCGCCGCAACCGCCCCTGCCCATCCCACCCCGTCCCACCCTTGCACGCACACATTAGAATGAACTAGATGGAAATCGCTGTCATCAGTTTCACATCAAAAATAAAAGATTGACTGAGATATGATCACACTTGCTGTGATTTAAACACAGAGGTCAAAAATTGACGTCATAGGGTGAGTGGGGGTGTGAACTCGGCTTGGCCCAAGGATTCCAATGATACCTCATTTTGCCATTCGGGTCAACAGGTCAAAAGTTACGTCCGTGAACACAAGTCCAACTTTGGCCTGTTGGTGGCGCTAGAGCGCTTGAGGTGCCGGCATGAAACTTGGTGACATTAATCATGGGACTGTCCCTTATCAGTGTGCCAAATTTCACAACTTTTCACCAGACGGTTCTATGGGCTGCCATTGACTTCCATTGCAAAATAATGCGCATCAGCAACTACTGGCCAAAATGCATTTTTGTCAATTACGGAGCCCCCTAGAGGTCAAATGTCACCAAATTTCTTGAGCGTCCTCCCGATGTGGTCTGAGGTACATGTACTAAGTTTGGTTTTGATACATGAAAGCGTTGCTGAGATATGAAATCACTTCCTGTTTGGCGGCTTCGCCGCAAATTTTGATTGGCTGGTACAGGCCAAAGCTTCTGTCAATTGTTCCAGAAAGCAATGCACTCATCAGGCATAGTCTGAAGATGGTCTCTGCCAATTTTGGTGAGGATCCGCTGAAATTTGTGACCTGCGAAAACTTGTACGTATTTTTGATTAAATCCAATATGGCGGCCGAATCAATTACGATGACATCACAAGTTGGCTTGGGTCGGCCTAAGGACCTTCAACAGTAGTACCAGACACCACTAGTGGGTTTTAATTCTAAGCACAACTGCTGCTACAGGCCAAAAGGCATGTTTCTTAATTACAGCGCCCCCTAGAGGTCAAAGGTCACCAGATTTATTGAGCGTCCCCCTGATTGGGTCCTGAGTCCATGGACTAAGGTTGGTTATGATAGATCAATGGGTTGCTGAGATATGAGCTCACTTCCTGTTTGGCGGCTTCGCCGCAAATTTCGATTGGATATTACGGGTGAACGGTCATAGTTCCGGAGACAAAACACCACAACTTTTGTGAGGCTTGGTCTGAAGATCATGTATGTCAAGTTTGGTGACGATCGGACAAAATTTGTGACCTGTGAAAAATTAGTTTCACTTTCACTTAAATCCAATATGGCGGAAAATCCATCATGGCGGAAAATGACGTCATTGGGTGCGTTGAACTCGGCTTGGTCCAAGGATTCCAACGGTACCTCATTTTTCAAAATCGGATCAACAGGTCAAAAGTTACGTGCGTGAATGCACGCCCAACTTTGGCCTGTTGGTGGCGCTAGAGCCCTCGAGGAGCCGACATGAAACTTGGTGAAATTAATCATGGGCCTGTCCCCAATCGGTGTGCCAAATTTCACAACTTTTTACCAGACGGTTCTATGGGCTGCCATAGACTCCCATGGCGGAAGAAAGATGTTAAATAATAATAATAAATATAGCTGCAAGCAGCAATGAGGGGGCCAAGCAGTATAGGCCGGAGTAGCCACGGCGACAAGATAGAACTCAGCAGACAGTCGCGATCAACACTTTCAACAAGTGTCACATCAAACATAACTGATTTTGTAGGGCTGAAACAGGGCTGAGTATTGCCACCGCCTCCGCCAGCCAGCCCCTTCCACCTAATCACCCCTGCCCGTCCCACCCCGTCCCGTCCCGCCCCGCCCTACCACACCACGCACGCATTAGAATGAACTGGATGGAATATGTTGTCATCTGTTTCACATCCAAAAATAAATGATCGATAAAACACATCGCAACTACAGATCAAAATGCAATATTGCTAATTGCAGCACCCCCTACAGGTCAAAGGTCAACACATTTTTTGAGCGTCCTCCTAATGGGGTCCTGAACCTTTGTAGTAAGTTTGGTTATGATACATGGCAGGGTTGCTGAGATATGAGCTCACTTCCTGTTTGGCGGCTTCGCCGCAAATTTCGATTAGCTGTTACAGCCGAATGCTTCGGTCAATTGTTCCAGAAAGCAATGCACTGATAAGGCATGGGCTGAAGATGGTCTCTGTCAATTTTGGTGAGGATCCGCTAAAATTTGTGACTTGCAAAAACTTGTACGTGTTTTTGATTAAATCCAATACGGCGGCCGAATCAATTACGATGACATCACAAGTTGGCTTGGGTCGGCCTAAGGACCTCCAACAGTATTACCAGACACCACTAGTGTGTTTTAATTCTTAGCACAACAGCAGCTACAGGCCAAAAGGCATGTTTCTAAATTACAGCGCCCCCTAGAGGTCAAAGGTCACCAGATTTCTTGAGCGTCCCCCTGATTGGGTCCTGAGTCCACGTACAAAGTTTGGTTATGATAGATTAATTGGTTGCTGAGATATGAGCTCACTTCCTGTTTGGCGGCTTCGCCACAAATTTGATTGGCTGTTACGGGCAAACGGTTTTAGTTCCGAAGATGAAAAGGAGTATCTTTTGTGAGGCTTGTTCTGAAGATCATGTGTGTCAGGTTTGGTGTCGATTAGACAAAATTTGTGACCTGTGAAAACTTTTTAGTGTTTTTGATTAAATCCAAAATGGCGGAAAATCCATCATGGCGGAAAATAACGTCATAGGGTGCTTTGAACTCGGCTTGGTCCAAGAATTCCAACGATACCTCATTTTTGACAATCGGCCATACGGGTCAAAAGTTACGTGCGTGAACGCACGTCCAACTTTGGCCTGTTGGTGGCGCTAGAGTGCTCTAGGTGCCATCATGAAACTTGGTGACATTAATCATGGGACTGTCCCTAATCAGTGTGCCAAACTTCACAACTTTTCACCAGACGGTTCTATGGGCTGCCATTGACTTCCATTGCAAAATAATGCGCATCAGCAACTACTGGCCAAAATGCATTTTTGTCAATTACGGAGCCCCCTAGAGGTCAAATGTCAACAAATTTCTTGAGCGTCCTCCCGATGTGGTCTGAGGTACATGTACTAAGTTTGGTTTTGATACATGAAAGCGTTGCTGAGATATGAAATCACTTCCTGTTTGGCGGCTTTGCAGCAAATTTTGATTGGCTGGTACAGGCCAAAGCTTCTGTCAATTGTTCCAGAACGCAATGCACTCATCAGGCATGGTCTGAAGATGGTCTCTGCCAATTTTGGTGAGGAACAGATGAAATTTGTGACCTGCCAAAACTTTTTTGTGTTTTTGATTTAATCCAATATGGCGGCCGAATCAATTACGATGACATCACAAGTTTGCTTGGGTCGGCCTAAGGACCTTCAACAGTAGTACCAGACACCACTAGTGGGTTTCAATTCTAAGCACAACTGCTGCTACAGGCCAAAAGGCATGTTTCTTAATTACAGCGCCCCCTAGAGGTCAAAGGTCACCAGATTTCTTGAGCGTCCCCCTGATTGGGTCCTGAGTCCATGGAATAAGTTTGGTTATGATAGATCAATGGGTTGCTGAGATATGAGCTCACTTCCTGTTTGGCGGCTTCGCCGCAAATTTCGATTGGCTGTTACGCGCGAACGGTTTTAGTTCCGAAGACAAAAAGCAATGCATTAATGAGGCATGGTCTGTAGATGATATCTGTGAAGTTTGGTGTCGATCGGACAAAATTTGTGATCTGTGAAGAATTAGTTTCACTTTCACTAAAATCCAATATGGCGGAAAATCCATCATGGCGGAAAATGACGTCATAGGGTGCGTTGAACTCGGCTTGGTCCAAGCATTCCAACGATACCTCATTTTTGACAATCGGCCATACGGGTCAAAAGTTACGTGCGTGAACACACGTCCAACTTTGGCCTGTTGGTGGCGCTAGAGCGCTTGAGGTGCCATCATGAAACTTGGTGACATTGAACATGGGACTGTCCCTAATCAGTGTGCCAAATTTCACAACTTTTCACCAGACGGTTCTATGGGCTGCCATTGACTTCAATGGCGGAATAATAATAATAAATATAGCTGCAAGCAGCAATGAGGGGGCCAAGCAGTGAGATCAGCAGGCCAGATTTGCCATGTAAGTCAATGCCGTTGCATCAGACATATAGCCTTAAGCAGTCACAGCAAGTTCCATGCCATACAACCCAAGATTGGCTGAGTTACAAGGTCAAGTTTCACATCAAAACATAACTGATTTTGTGGGGCTGAACCAGGGCTGAGTGTCGCCGCCCCCTCCCCCAGCCAGCCCACCGCCACAACCGCCCCTGCCCATCCCGCCCCACCCTTGCACGCACGCATTAGAATTAACTGGATGGAACTCGCTGTCATCAGTTTCACATCAAAAATAAAAGATTGACTGAGATATGATCACACTTGCCGTGATTTAAACATAGAGGTCAACAATTGACGTCATAGGGTGTGTTGAACTCGGCTTGGCCCAAGGATTCCAATGATACCTCATTTTGCCATTCGGGTCAACAGGTCAAAAGTTACGTCCGTAAACACAAGTCCAACTTTGGCCTGTTGGTGGCGCTAGAGCGCTTGAGGTGCCGGCATGAAACTTGGTGAAATGAATTATTGGACTGTCCCCAATTAGTGTGCAAAATTGTATAACTTTTTACCAGACGGTTCTATGGGCTGCCATTGACTTCCATTGCAAAATAATGTGCATCAGCAACTACTGGCCAAAATGCATTTTTGTCAATTACGGTGCCCCCTAGAGGTCAAATGTCACCAAATTTCTTGAGCGTCCTCCCGATGGGGTCTGAGGTACATGTACTAAATTTGGTTTTGATACATGAAAGCGTTCCTGAGATATGAAATCACTTCCTGTTTGGCGGCTTCGCCGCATATTTTGATTGGCTGGTACAGGCCAAAGCTTCTGTCAATTGTTCCAGAAAGCAATGCACTCATCAGGCATGGTCTGAAGATGGTATCTGCCAATTTTGGTGAGGAACAGATGAAATTTGTGACCTGCCAAAACTTTTTTGTGTTTTTGATTTAATCCAATATGGCGGCCGAATCAATTACGATGACATCACAAGTTGGCTTGGGTCGGCCTAAGGACCTTCAACAGTAGTACCAGACACCACTAATGGGTTTTAATTCTAAGCACAACTGCTGCTACAGGCCAAAAGGCATGTTTCTTAATTACAGCGCCCCCTAGAGGTCAAAGGTCACCAGATTTCTTGAGCATCCCCCTGATTGGGTCCTGAGTCCATGGACTAAGTTTGGTTATGATAGATGAATGGGTTGCTGAGATATGAGCTCACTTCCTGTTTGGCGGCTTCGCCGCAAATTTCGATTGGCTGTTACGCGCGAACGGTTTTAGTTCTGAAGACGAAAAGGAATAACTTTTGTGCGGCTTGGTCTGAAGAGCATGTGTGTCAAGTTTGGTGACGATCGGACAAAATTTGTGACCTGTGAAGTTTTAGTTTCACTTTCACTAAAATCCAATATGGCGGAAAATCCATCATGGCGGAAAATGACGTCATAGGGTGCATTGAACTCGGCTTGGTCCAAGGATTCCATCGATACCTCATTTTTGACAATCGGCCATACAGGTCAAAAGTTACGTGCATGAACGCACGTCCAACTTTGGCCTATTGGTGGCGCTAGAGTGCTCTAGGTGCCATCATGAAACTTGGTGACATTAATCATGGGACTGTCCCTAATCAGTGTGCCAAATTTCAAAACTTTTCACCAGACGGTTCTATGGGCTGCCATAGACTTCCATGGCGGAATAATAATAATAATAGGGAAGAAAACATAGAAACACAATGAGGTCCTCGCAGCTTCGCTGCTTGGCCCCCAAATATAGCTGCAAGCAGCAATGAGGGGGCCAAGCAGAGAGATCAGCAGGCCAGATTTGCCATGTAAGTCAATGCCGTTGCATCAGACATATAGCCTTAAGCAGTCACAGCAAGTTCCATGCCATACAACCCAAGATTGGCTGAGTTACAAGGTCAAGTTTCACATCAAAACATAACTGATTTTGTGGGGCTGAACCAGGGCTGAGTGTCGCCGCCCCCTCCCCCAGCCAGCCCACCGCCACAACCGCCCCTGCCCATCCCACCCCGTCCCACCCTTGCACGCACACATTAGAATGAACTAGATGGAACTTGCTGTCATCAGTTTCACATCAAAAATAAAAGATTGACTGAGATATGATCACACTTGCTGTGATTTAAACACAGAGGTCAAAAATTGACGTCATAGGGTGTGTGGGGGTGTGAACTCGGCTTGGCCCAAGGATTCCAATGATACCTCATTTTGCCATTCGGGTCAACAGGTCAAAAGTTACGTCCGTGAACACAAGTCCAACTTTGGCCTGTTGGTGGCGCTAGAGCGCTTGAGGTGCCGGCATGAAACTTGGTGACATTAATCATGGGACTGTCCCTTATCAGTGTGCCAAATTTCACAACTTTTCACCAGACGGTTCTATGGGCTGCCATTGACTTCCATTGCAAAATAATGCGCATCAGCAACTACTGGCCAAAATGCATTTTTGTCAATTACGGAGCCCCCTAGAGGTCAAATGTCACCAAATTTCTTGAGCGTCCTCCCGATGTGGTCTGAGGTACATGTACTAAGTTTGGTTTTGATACATGAAAGCGTTGCTGAGATATGAAATCACTTCCTGTTTGGCGGCTTCGCCGCAAATTTTGATTGGCTGGTACAGGCCAAAGCTTCTGTCAATTGTTCCAGAAAGCAATGCACTCATCAGGCATGGTCTGAAGATGGTCTCTACCAATTTTGGTGAAAAACAGATGAAATTTGTGACCTGCGAAAACTTGTACGTGTTTTTGATTAAATTCAATATGGCGGCCGAATCAATTACGATGACATCACAAGTTGGCTTGGGTCGGCCTAAGGACCTTCAACAGTAGTAGCAGACACCACTAGTGGGTTTCAATTCTAAGCACAACTACTGCTAAAGGCCAAAAGGCATGTTTCTTAATTTCAGCGCCCCCTAGAGGTCAAAGGTCACCAAATTTGTTGAGCGTCCCCCTGATTGGGTCCTGAGTCCATGGACTAAGTTTGGTTATGATAGATCAATGGGTTGCTGAGATATGAGCTCACTTCCTGTTTGGCGGCTTCGCCGCAAATTTCGATTGGATATTACGGGTGAACGGTCATAGTTCCGGAGACAAAACACCACAACTTTTGTGAGGCTTGGTCTGAAGATCATGTATGTCAAGTTTGGTGACGATCGGACAAAATTTGTGACCTGTGAAAAATTAGTTTCACTTTCACTTAAATCCAATATGGCGGAAAATCCATCATGGCGGAAAATGACGTCATTGGGTGCGTTGAACTCGGCTTGGTCC